>NW_026899299.1:0-77652 GCF_033153095.1 Gastrolobium bilobum
AAATAATTCAACTTCTAGGATCGGATTGAGGGGCATTTCATTTTGTTTAGTCAAGTTACCTTCTCTTTGACATTTATCACAATTTTGTGCATATTGAAGTGCATATTTAAAAAGGGAAGGCAGAAGAAACCTGATTGAAGAACCTTGGAGGCAGTCCTGATTCCACCTAGATGTCCTCCATATGGGGACGAATGGCAGTGTTGAAGGATTTGAGGCTGTTCTTCTTCTGGGATGCACCTTCTTATCATTTGGTCTGCGCATCTTCTGAACAGTAGTGGTTCGTCCCAGAGGTAGTTCCTGCAATCGTGAAAAAATTTCTTCTTCTGCATTTTATTCGCCTCATAAGGTTCCAGCCCTGCTGCAAGGAAGTTGGCTATATCAGCAAACCAAGGAGCATTTGTCTCTATGTGATTAATGTCAAACAATTGTTTGTCAGGGAACGTTTCCTTGATTGGTAGCCCCACTTCAATGTGTTCCAATCTGGACAGATGATCTGCAATTTGATTTTCACATCCTTTTCTTTCTTTGATCTCCAGATTGAACTCTTGCAGCAGTAGGACCCATCTTATCAATCTTGGTTTTGCTTCCTTTTTTGAGAAGAGGTACTTGAGAGCTGCATGGTCAGTATGGACAGTAACTTTTGATCCTAAAATGTAAGGCCTGAATTTTTCACAAGCATATACTACAGCCAATAGCTCCTTTTCAGTGACTGTGTAGCTCACCTGAGCTTCATTTAGAGATTTACTGGCGTAATATATGCTACGAAAAAGTTTGTCCTTCCTCTGGCCCAGAACTACCCCAATAGCATGATCACTTGCATCGCACATTAGTTCAAAGGGTAAGTTCCAGTCTGGAGGTTGGATGACAGGCGTGGTGATGAGCTTATATTTCAAAGATTCAAGAGCTTTCACACAATCAGAGTTAAACTCAAACTTTATATGTTTTTCTAATAAGTGGCACAATGGTCTTGCTATTTTGGAAAAATCTTTAACAAACCTTCTGTAAAGGCCTGCATGCCTTAAAAAAGATCTCAAGGTTTTTACACTTACTGGTGGCGGCATTTTTGCTATAGCTTCTACTTTGGCTTGATCCACTTCCAGTCCTTCTCTGGGAATCTTGTGTCCCAGAACTATTCCTTCTTTCACCATGAAGTGGCATTTTTCCCAATTAAGCACTAGATTAGAGGGCAGACACCTTTGAAGAACTTCTTCTAAGTTGTCCAAGCAGTGATCATATGACGTTCCCAGTACTGAAAAATCATCCATAAAGACTTTTACTCTTTCACCTATTAGATCAGAAAAGATTGAGAACATACACCTCTGGAACGTTGCTGGTGCATTATATAACTCGAAGGGCATCCTTCTGAAAGCGAACGTTCCATATGGGCAGGTGAAGGTGGTTTTATGTTGATCTTCTGGTGCTAAGGCAATTTGATTTATACCCCGAATATCCATCAAGGAAGCAGAAGTATTCTTTTCCTGCTAGGTGGTCCAGCATCTGATCTGTAAAAGGAAGTGGGAAATGGTCCTTCCTGGTGGCATTGTTGAGCTTCCTGTAATCTTGGTAGATTCTTCATCCTGTAACCTTTCTTACAGGTATTAGCTCATTCTTTTCATTCTTCTCCACTGTTATGCCTCCCTTTTTGGGGACGCATTGGACAAGACTTACCCAACTGCTGTCAGATATTGGGTATATGATCCCTGCATCCAACCATTTGATGACTTCCTTTCTCACCACTTCTTTCATTATAGGGTTCAATCTTCTTTGGTGTTCCATTGAAAAACTGTTAGGATCAGTCAATAATATTTTATGCATACAGAATGAGGGACTGATACCTTTGAGATCAGCTATGGTCCAACCGATGGCTCATTGATATTTTTTGAGCTTGTCAAGCAACAGTTCTTCTTTTTCCTTGGTAAGAAATGAAGAAATGATCACAGGAAGGGTGTTGTTGTTCCTCATATATGCATACTTCAAATGTTGGGTTTTAGTTCTAACTCATGAGGTTTTTCTGAAGAAGGTCTTTTGAGCTGCTTCTCCTTTTCAGTTCTTATCAAAGGTTCAGTCCTTCTTTCTTGCAGATAGCAACTCTGCTCTTCCTGTTGTGGATCTTCTTCTTCTTCCTCGTATTCTTCTTCCTCTATTTTTCTGCTAGGCTGATTGTCTAACAAAGCGAGAGCAGAACATTCTTCCAAGTCTTCTCCTTCATCCTGGAACTTTATTGCTTTGTCAATATTGAACTTGGTCTCATCATCATGAACTCTCATGGTTAGTTCCCTTTTTTGTACATTGATAACTGCTCCTCCAGTTGCTAGGAACGGTCTACCTAGAATGATGGGAACGTCAACGTCAGCTTCATAATCCAGAATGATGAAGTCAGCAAGTAAGATAAATTTGTCTACTTTGACTAGTAGATCTTCAATCTTCCCTTCTGGCTTGACGATGGATCTGTCTGCCATTTGCAAAGTCACCGTGGTGGGTTTAGCTGGTCCAGTGGATAATTGTTTGAAGACAGATAGGGGCATGAGATTGATGTTGGCCCCTAAATCACACAAGGCTTTCCCTTGGTACGTGTTTCCTATAATGCAAGGAATGGTGAAGCTTCCTGGGTCTTGAAGCTTATGTGGGAGGAGTCTGCCTAAGTACTGGCAACTCTCTTGTGTCATTTTTACATTCTCATATTCCGTTATTCCTCGTTTTTTGAGAGGACATCTTTCATGAATTTTAAGTACCTGGGCATCTGTTCTAGTGCGTCCACCAGAGGAATGTTGATGTGAAGTTGTTTTAAAATGTCCAGGAACTTTCCAAAGTGCTTATCCTCCTGTTTCTTTTTTGTTCTTTGAGGGAACAAAATTTTTGTTGATATTTGCCTGCTTTGAGTTGGACTGATTGGTTGGTTGTTGGCTTCCTTTTCAGGTTCTGGGTTCTGTTCATCCGTGACTGGTGATTGTTGCTGTGCTTTTGGGGCTGCTTCAGATGCTTCAGTCTGTTCCTTTTCCTTTGGTTCAACTGTGGGCTGTGTTGTGGCTTTCCCACTTCTTAAGGTGACAGCTTTGATTTGCTCTGAAGGGGAGATAGGTGCTACTTTTGGCTTGGTTGTTGAAGGAACGTTAGTATTCCCTGCTAGTGATCCTTGTGTTCTGGTTTGAAGATTGGTAGTAATGTTCCCCAGATGAGACTCAATGTTCCTGACCACTGCAACATTCCTGGTGACATATTCCATGACATAATTTTCCAGGGTGTTGATGCGTTGGTCATCTCTATGGAACGAAACGTAGTTGTTTCTCCTTTGTTCAAACGTTCCACTGCTGCTGCCTTGCTGATACTGCTACTGATTGCTGTTGAATGGTCTCTGGTTAATGGGTGGCCTCCATTGGGTGTTGTGGTTCTGATCCTTAATGATAGTTCCTCCAGGGCTTGAATTTGTATTTCGTCCTGCTTGTTGATTGTCTCTGGTGAAGTTCCTATTGCCAAAATTTTCTACATAACACACCAATGCAGAGCCCTGAACCAATCTATCAAACTCCCCCTGCTTCCTCTCCTTCGCATCGTAGGGAAAGTATCTGCCCAAAAAGCACTCCTCGAAGAATGGCCCCGTCAAGACACGGCCCTGCATCTCAAAGGCACGAGAGGTGTTCGTCCACCACTCATGGGCATCGCCCTCCAGCATGTAAGTCGAGAACATCAGTTTCTGTGGGTCTGTACACTGCATGACCCGAAATATCTTGTCCAGCGATTCCAGCCATCTCGCTGCAGCAATAGGATCCAAAGACCCCTCAAACACAGGTGGCTTATGCTTCCTGAAAGCATTCAGCTTGCAATCAATCACATCACGATCCTCAGCATTCCCTACAAGGGGCTCCATCGTCTCAACGACATGAGTAGCACTGCGAATGTGACTCTGGCTCTCCTCCTGACCACCAGGTGGAGGCGGTGGCGGTGGAAACTGGCCTACAGCAGGACCAGCCCTCATCTCCTCCAACATGACTCTCATCATCGTCATGTTCGCCATCCTGTTCGCCTCGAGGACATCATCAGTGGTCCTCCGGTTCGCTTCACGAACCTCAGCTGCGGCTATCCGGTTCGCCTCGCGAACAACTTCCATCATTGCCGCGTTGGCCAATCTGGTGGCCTCCTGTTTGGCTAACCTAGCCGCCTGCATCTCAGCCAATGCAGTCAGGATAGGATCGGGTTGATCCTCAGAAGTCTCTCGTGTTCTCCCGGACCTTACCATGACTCTGCACAAGTTACACAAATTATGAGTTGATCAGGCCCACGCAATGTGATTACATATGCATTATCATAATAAAATTCGACGGAGTAAACACACAAGACAGACACAACCAAACATCCTAGCTATTGCAATACATACAGGCTTTTCCCTCGAACCATTGCTCTGATACCATAAATGTAACACCCTATATATACCCGGTAATGTTATCATGTTATCGTATTAAGCTGCGCTTAATTAAAAAATGCGGAATATCTTTTTCTTTTCAATTATGATGCCATTATCATTACCAACTTGCTTATAAATCAATTAACAAAACATCGCCTGTATGTAAATTGCAATAAAACAGCTAACTGTAATACCTCAATATATAAATAACAAAAATATGAGTCTCTAGTCACAGAACTACATCACGTAGGCCGGACCACTATCAGGTTATACAACTCCAAACTAAAAGTACTAACAACAAGTGACATGGACAATCCCCATGCTCACACAAATAAGGCAACAAAGCCCAACATCAGTCTCAACATGATAACATAATCTCAGTGCGGAAAACATAAACAGCATCTAGTCCAGTCATTCTAGCAAATAAGCAGTAATAGCATAAATCAGCTAAGCTCCGGCCTCCTGCCGCCTGAGGCATCGGCCCCCCATACTACCTGATCCTGAAATAAGCATTCCCCAAACGTGGGGTAAGATCTCTAAACTAGAAATCTCAGTAAGACAGTGAGTCCTCAAGGATCTTCCACCCCAAGCTCACTTACATGTGCAATATAAGTTCAAAAGCAGTTTATCATCATCAGTTCTAAATCAGTGCAATGCAGCAGATAATCATGTCATGTGTGTCAAATACTATTCTACTGGCCACAGAAATGCAGGATTTATATACGTCTAATACTCACACATAGTGCAAGACGCCACTTGCATCCACCCCGGATCACCGTCTTGTATGACGCCACATACTCAGGCTTACCGTCAAGATGGAACAACACATGCATATTAAAAGCCATTACACATAAAGCTCAACAGCATTTCAAATATTCAAAGCATGTAACACAACATGCATATAACCATACCCCCATTGGACATGGTGGAACCATAACATGGCTAAACCGAGGACACAAAAGCTTACCTTTCAAGCTATCCGTCAAAACCAAGAGTCCACACTGGCCCAAGGTCATCAAACAGCACAATCACAATCTGTATATAAAAGGAATATCATCAATAACCATACTTTAAAGGTTCATTTCATTATGACAACATTTCCTTATTCGATTATGTCTTTTCTAGATCATTATTATCAAGCACTAAGTCCCTTAATTACAGATATCACTGTTTCCCAACAGTAACACCAACTTCCTAGGCCATCAAGCCCACATGGGAACTGTCCCACACACAACAAACTTATTTCTGGTCATTTTCACAGGTGGTAATCGATTACCCAGACATGGTAATCGATTACTGAACTAGGTAACTGATTACCAGAACAGAGGTAATCGATTACTGCACATGGTAATCGATTACCACGCGGGCAGAACAGTTTTCTGCAGAATTTTTCTGCATAAACCGAGCCTCCATGGCTTCCCCAAGGTCCAAGGTTCATTTTAGCCCAAAATAGATGTTCAATACTACTTATTAAACATAAATTAACAACCTTTAACATGACTAATCAAAGTTATCTCTTTTCATGACCAAAACAAGCCATTTTTATGAAAAATCAAAAGGTAAGTTCAAGGTATACCAATGGAGCTTTAAACTCAGAAGAAAAGGAGGCTCTTGGAGCTCACACAAGGTCACCAAGGTTCTGACTTCAAAGAGAACGAAAATGGCATACAAAGGTTGGTCCTTTCTCACCAAAGGTCACCACTTGGACCTCCAAAAGCAAACACCAAGCTCCCACAACCTCAATTAGCAAGTCAGCCCTTACACCACACTCAAAAAGGCAAACTCAGAACAAGAAACACCTCCCACACCTTCACAAGACTCAAACTTACAAGGCTATGGTGTTTAGAAGAATCAAGAGTGGAGAAAGGTGATTACTTGGGCTTTTTCTTCAAGAAAATGGAGGTGACAAGCTATGGAGAGCCAAACTCAGCAATAGAGGCACACAAGTTGTAACATCCCACGTAATTAGGAATATATATATATATATAAATTGCCATGAGGATTATGGATATTGTGATTAATTCAAGTTAGGTGCAACTCCTGTTTAGTTTTCGAGATATATGGTTAGGAAAGAGGAATTAAATTAGGGAATTTAATTAATTACAATAATAAGTGAGAATTTATTTTGGGCTTGTAGAATTTTAGTTAAGAGTTATAGAAATCATGTAATAATAACTTCTAAGGGGATTAAAAATATTTCAAAGATATGGGAAATTATAAATTATGGGCTAGGACTTAGGTTAGTAATATTAATGAATGTGCAAGTTTGTAACCCAAATGCTTCCATGGTCGATGGCTCAAAGGCCGTGAGAAGTGATTCTATGCAGCCCAAAACCCTTTAATTATCCCTATCCTATCTTAAGTAATCCTATAGAGCAGTTGTCCACTGAGTAGTACTCCCACATGGCATGAACCTCATCAACCTCACTCTCTCTCTTTTCATTGTACCCCTAGGAAAGTTAAAAGAAAAGGACACAGAATCCTGACCCTTGCTGCATGTATCACAAGTAAGTCAGCCTAGCCCCTCATTTCTCTATCCCATGCGCCTAGGAGATGCCAGAGCTGGACTTGCTTGCTGCTATTTACAACCCTCATTCAGCTTTAATTGAAACAGTAGTAGTAGCTTAGAAAAACTCAGCCACTTCATCTCTTCTCTCCCTCCAAAAAAAAAACCATAACCCCACCTTACAGCAGCCTAAACAAATTACAGTACCATTCCCTCACATCTCCTTAAAATCGCAACTCCAAATGAAGAAGTGAATTCAAGAAATAACTTCAAATCCCTCTCCTACAAAACCGTGGAGCTCTTGAGGAAGTATCAAAGCTTTACACACTTCCCAATCCCTATTCGGTTGTGTCCTATTGTTTTTAGAGGTAAGTTACTTCCTCTGCTTCATTGTTTAATCACTTGGTTGAATGAGACATTCCAGTAGATGAAATCATAGCTCCAACTAATCGTTCCTTCCCTTATTTTCTTTGCTCTCGGTCTTCAGCTTGAGGAGTGGAGTTGCTGTCTTTGAGGAGTGAAGAGTTGAGCTGCTGTCCTTTTTGCTCTTTCGGTCTTCCTTGTGTGTAGTTAAGAGGTAGGCATAAAATTCCTTCTTTCCTCTAGCCAAGTCGTGAAGCATGATAGGAAGTAGCTTTGTAATTTTAGCTTCATTATTGTTTCTGTTGTATTGAGAACCTTGGGTCACGGTTTGTAAGCATAAAGAAATGTAACGTTGAAATAACCTTATAATAAATTTAGGGGCTGTTACAAATTAAAGAAACATGAGCCTTATAATAAATTTAGGGGCTGTTACAAATTAAAGAAACATAACAGCATGTTTGGACCCTTTATAGCACACCCTTATGGAGTAAATGTGTTAGAGTAAAAGATCTTAATGGCTGGAATTTTATGAAACAGCATGTTGAACCTCTTCTTGTGGCACTACATGAGGGCTGTAGTGAGCCTTGGAATAAATTTCCCTTGAGGTTTTGTGTAGATGAACTCAATTCTGAATTGGTAGATGTTGTTATGAACTAAGTCTTAGTTAAATTTAGTGTATACTATGAGCTTGGACCTCCTGCCACACACTTGATCTTGCTGCACTTAAATTCCAAATAAAATATCATGAGCACCTTTGTACGGTCAAGGCAGATTCTGTTTTAGAGAACTTTGTTATGTTTTATGTCATTTTTAAAATTTAATAGACAGCACATTCATAGGTTATACCTTGCGCATCCTAGAATAGGGAAGTGGAAATTATATGATTGGAACCTTGAGGAATTCTCCTTTATAAAATCGCTGCTGTGTGGGAATAAAAGTCACTGAATTACTCACTCTTAAGCGTCTAAGAGGTTATTAAGGAGTCCGTATATGATTAGGAAAAATGTCCTACAAACCGAGAAGGAATTTGAGGAGAAATAAGCTAAAAATACATGCTATATGTAAGAAATTGTAGCAAAAAATTCTGACTTCGCAAACCTTGTATTTAGGTCCGCACATTTCGTAAGGTGGTGGACTTTCTGCTGCTGCCCGGTAAATTATTGTGACGTGTGAGGTATGTGTTAGGCGGTATTACCTAATGTGACTATTGACTAGTGTATGAATTGTGAATTGTTGTTCACATGTGCCTTATGACTATTCTGCCATAAATGATGAAATTATTCTGCCTATGGAAATGTTATGATTATGGAAATTCTGTTATGAAAAGAAAGAATGGCTTGGCAGTATGGCATCTAATGTACATGAAGTATATGTTATGAAATGATGATATATGCATGCACAATACATCATACCGCACTTGTCTTTCTGTTTGTGTGTGACAGCATAGCATGGCATGCATGTACCGAATTCATGTTAGCCCTGAGTCTTAGAATAGTTATATACAGGATCATGTGATTGAGCACGCATCATATAGGCATCGATCCGGTACCAGGGTATGGGACACTTGGCTTCAGTCCGCTTAGGTACAGTTGGAGCCCTTCTGAGGAGCCACCCAGGGTACTCCATTGTTCTGTTAGTGATACGTGCACAGTAGTGCTATGAACGTACACTTCTGGCGTTATATACGCAATATGATATTATGATAGTGATACGTGCACCGTAGTGCTATGAACGTACACTTCTGGCGTTATATACGCAATATGATATATGAAAAAAAGGATAAAGGATGAAAAGGCTTTTATGTTTGAAGCGACTGTTTATGATTTTGTGCCTAGTTTAATATTGTTGCATTATGGTTTTGTTGCCACACTACTGGGATTTTCTCTCACCCCTTTGGGGCTGCTATTTTTACAAAATGGCAGGAGGACGTAAAAGCTTTTGAGGACTTGGATATTTGCTGTTGGCTTCTACTGTTTGGGCATGCTGCTATTGATGTGATATTTTATGGATGAATGTATGAAATTGAGAAGTTTTATTACTGTGAACTATGATTTTATTATTGCCTTACGATTTTATGACCAGCAAGTATTATGGAAACAGAGGTTGAAACGTTTGCGAAAAGGATTTTGACATGTTATCTAAATGCTGAGTTTTGAAAAGTCTTTGCGAGCACTTTGTAAGTTGTCGTACTGGGGCTACGGACCTCCGATTTTTTTATAATTTATATGCACGCGTAGCCCCAGGTGTCTAGTTTCATTATATATATACCTTGCAAAGAAATTCTGAAATCTCGATTTATTATGAATTTTTCCAGCCAGGACGTTTGTGATATTTTCACTGTTTTATCACTTATTTTGCGAGTTATGTTTCGAGGGGCGAACGAACTCCAAATCACTATTATTTTATATGAACGTGAAGCCCCAGATGTCTAGTTTCCATATTACAAAGAATATTTTTTGAATCGTTGAACTGGATTTTATACGAATTTTTAAAGACAGCAAGGTCTATCAGGAAATTTATGTTTTGAGTAAGTGTAAGAAATTTTTCGTACTCTGATTTTTGTAATTAACCAGATCCCCGCTTTAGTTTTAATTGGCAATGTAAAAGCGATATTTTTTTCAGTCTCTAAAATGCTATTAAAGAACTCTAATTCCGCTTAGCAAACAACTCTCTTGGAGGCCTACAAGAGAGGGTGTTACAATACAATCGCAACAATTGTATAATTTTCTTCACCCATTTTGAAAAAATAACAGAGGCAGCAAAATATCTCGAATAAAAATTCAAATATGTACTCAAATCATAGGGAAAGTGATATGACAGAGAAACTGAAAAATTTCAAAATGACGAAGGAAAAAAACATGTGTGAGAAATACAAATTTCTAATATGAAATAAGATGAAAAAGAAAATAACTACAAATAATTAAAATTATAATATGTAACCACCACTTCCATTTGAAGATACTGAAAATAGAACAAATTTTCTCATTAGAGAACAAAACAAATACCGAGAACAATAAAGAAATAGCTATTCATGACACTACCGAAAATGAAAAGGCTTCGGACAAAATAAAACAAAAATCACTGAACAATTTTGGTGCGCTGCTAACAAGGGGACTTATTACTGGAAATAGCTATGCTTCCGACGACGAAAATAGCAAAAAAGTCACAGAAGAATATTGGTTTAACTGCTGACAAGGGGATTTATTACTGGAAATGGCTAGGCTTCGAACGAAAGTAGCAAAGATCGGTGAACATTTTTGGTTGGCGGGGGTGGGGATTTATTAGACCAAAGCAGCTTCCTATCTCAGCTACTTTGGTAAAGTAGCTTCCTATGCCAGCTACTTTGGTCCTGTAAAGTTTCTACTTCCCTTCAACGGGCAAGGTTATGTTTAGTAGGCCAAACTAGCTGACTTATCCGGCGACTTTAAATCATACAGAAAAAACTTTCCATAGTCGCTTCATATATTGCTACTTAGGTCAATTGGCTGCCACGTTTCCCACCCAGCCCAAAGTCGATACATAAGTAGCTACTTTGGGCAATCAGGCCTCCTAGGCTCTTTCAGCCATCAGGCAAGCGCCACATGTCCGAACCATAGTAGCTGATCAAGTCAGCGACTATGGTGCCGTGGCAGTATGGTATATTTTTTCAAAGTGTGGTATTCAGGTATATTATTCTCACAAACGTGGCAGTACGGTCAAACTCCCGACATATCTCCTTTGACACACTGTATACATTCCCGTGAGATCAGTGCTGTCGAAGACCTTATTGGGCCCCTATTGGGCTTCACTGCCTGGAGTCATTGCTTCTTTCTTAGTGTTTGGGCTTATGCACGAGCTGATATTCTATTACGTCACACCACTACTCAACTGATCATAAATTTAAAGGTTTTCACATAAAAGTGCAATTAACAAACCAATATCCTAAATGAAGAGGTTCCTTAGAATGTAGGGTTCCATCTAACAATAAGTAATATTACCTCATATTCCCCGCGCCAATATAAGGCTAATTAACAAGGATCTCCATTTACAAATGTTTCGTCTTTGTAATATGCATGTTACAACTTCTTAGAAGTGCCATCACCTCCTACTTGATTCTTATCCATAATAACGGTCATGTTCACTCGCTAAACACATCATACATATGCATTATATTCAGGTTTCTACATTAGTCATCTTACCTAAAAATATCACAAACAGAATTCTATTTTCATTATCCTTCAGGAATTCAAGCAAGTAAAACAGAGCACATTACATTCTAAATTTCAAATGAGAAGAATTTTCGTAAAATCACAAAACTTCTATGCTACCTTTCATACATATCATGTTAAGTGGTACCTCTCATACAGTTCATCAAAACATCCGTATGAGGAAACTTCCTCGAGCTTTCCGCTGTCCTAGGTACCTCGGACGTAATTGACTCCACTGATCAGAGGATCCATTAACCATGATATGAACTTTCCAAACATTGGCACATATTACAATTTGAAACAGCTACCCAACATTATCCACTAACAGAGACCACACTTTCATAATGCAAGTTCACAAAGACCAGATCCAACTCCAAGTTACAATTAAATTTCTATCTAGAGTGACAAGCCAAAAACACGACACAAGACCACATACATGAAACACCAAATCCAAAGTTCCTTAAATAAATAACTGAGCCCATCCATACAAACCGTAGTGCATCTATGCAATAATAACACCTCCAGAATAATAACAAAATATTATGACGTTGGCAAAACAATTATCAAACTTTTGAGCATGATATTTAGAACAATGTATTCAAGTTCAGAATGGAAGCTTATGCCTGTTAGATAACAACAAGAGATCATCAGGGTGCTAACGTTAAATTCAACTCTCATATCACACACTTAGTTTCTAGGTTAGACGCCCAAA
The DNA here is from genome assembly GCF_033153095.1 of Gastrolobium bilobum. Classification (NCBI taxonomy): domain Eukaryota; kingdom Viridiplantae; phylum Streptophyta; class Magnoliopsida; order Fabales; family Fabaceae; genus Gastrolobium; species Gastrolobium bilobum. The sequence continues at coordinate 12,168 of NW_026899299.1, forward strand.
TAACGATGCAAATATAACAGGAAAGTTCTAATTAGTACTAGTTCTAGTGACATATCCAAAATAATTAACAAATCCCACAAACGTGAACAGAAAATAGAGAAGATTCATATTAATTTATAGCTAGAGATTTTAACACACATGTAATTAAATCAAAAGAATGGTTTATCCAAGCCTTTAACATAAAACAAAAAATTATAAATCCATTGTTTCACCATTAATCGTTCCATCGAATCATGTAGTGGATAGGTGCAATTTAAGGGTCGATATTTATAGCAAAAACATAATTTTCTTTTGGAATCAGATAGTGTGCAGCATGGCCGGGATATAATGAATAACACTCCATAAATTCATGTTATGGAACAAACAAAATGTATCAATCAAGGCAGTTTGAACAACCTATACGTCAGGTGCCGAGTATTTAATTAAAAACATAAATTTCTTTCAATTCATATTAGCCAACCAAGGAAGATCAAGTGTATTTCAGACATTTCGTTAACAGCATGCAGACCCACATACGGACAATGATGCATATGTAAAATTGCATGCTCATGCACCCAATGTGCCAACTTATGATTGCTTAGACCACTTGAACTACTAGGCATGAAAATTGCATGTTTATACATCGGGGGCATTTATAAGGTGTACATTATAGGTAAGAGTATGTAACACTTAAATTATATTAGAGAAGTTTTGATTCAAGGTGTTTGTGTATGATTGTGTGATTGTTTGTTGTTTGTGTTTGTTTGCGGGACTGTTTTTGCTGCTTGAATATAGTTGTTGAACTGTTTGCTGGATGTCGGATGTTAGAATTAAATTATTGGATTGTCTGAATTATGATTGGCACGTGCTGAATTATTCTGTTAAATTGTGAAGGTTAATATAACTTAAATATTAAAACTATCATGAGATATACTTAAATATTAGAACTATCAGAGTAACATCAAAATGTTTTTACGAAATAAGAATTTTATACGAAAACGTTGCGACTCTAATTAGTTTTAGCAGATGCTTCCCTTGGATGCATACAGGGGAGGGTGTCACACTAAATCTGGGAGTTTGACCGTACTACCACATTTTTCATTATAATATATCATAATGCCACGGAGTGAAAAAAAATTTCCCAACAGCCGCACCTGCATAGTCGCTGACAACATCAGCTACTTTAAATCGGACACGTGTCAATTCCCTTGTTGTTCAAAAAGCCTGCGAGGCCTGGTTGCACCAAAGCGGACTCAGTTGAGCATAGTAGCTTCCCTCAGCAGCGACTAAGAAAGTATTCCCCACAAAGTCGCTTCCTTATTCAGCTACTATGGTTTATCACCTGACCTAGTTCAGGGCTTCGTCAGTTTACGCAAGATGTTGGTTAATATCACACGCTATCACACCTAGCCTTCCAGTTTTGCAAAACCTGGGAGTTTGACCACACGCTATCGGCACTGTAGTTGCTTCACTGTATGCCTTCTAACGTTAATATTTTTTTCTATATTGTAGTTGCTTTGCTTCCTTGAATGGCTACTATATACGTTGATTTTTTTTTTTTGAAGGATAGTCGCTTTTCATAGTCGCTTCCTTGCATGGCTACTTAAGTAATTTTTTCAAATTTTTTCTTCTCCCGGACGGTTTTCTTCCACGCAGCAAGGTCTCCTTCCCCAACGGTGAACGTCCTCCACCTGAGTCAACTATGATCGAGCTTGAAGCTTGAAGCTCACCAACTTGGAAATCTGAAATTCACAGCACATAAGGTAACTTAAAAAAAAATCCTTCCAGTCTTTAATTTTGTTTGTATGTTCATTTTGTTTGTATGTTCTGTTGTTTACCACAGCGTGTGCATGTTCTCTAGTTTATCTTCCTCCCTTCTTCAGTTTATTATATATTACTCCATATGTAATGACTGATGACTGGTTATGCTTTTAACGTGGTGAAGTTGATTTTGTATTAATCAAAACTGAACTTTGACAATACAATTAAAATGATTAATGGTATACAAATACTGAATAATGAATCACATATTTTCTGGGTTTGCAAGGTATATTTTGATTTTACAATTTTTTTTTATCAACGATTTTATAAGTTTTTACAATCAGTATTTTTTTCATTTCCCTTTACTGAGTTTTAGAATAAATGATATTTAAATGTAAAAAAAGAATAGAACATGTTGTCACCCTAGCCATTTCTTATGATTAAATATGCTTATAATGCATATCTAATTATAATTATAAATGAACTTTTTATTACTTTTAAAAATTTGTGTTGTATATATTTAATTTAATTAAAGTTATTATTGGTGACTTGAAATATTAAGATAAATAATATTTAAATTTTTATATTTTTTCTTTAATATAAGATAAAACAATAGGTTAATTGATATGAATATTTTTGTTAAATGAATTAGTTTAGGGTAAACGATAAGATACTTAATATTATATTTTTAATTTCAAATTATAATTATAAATAATATTTATATTGCATTTAAAAATTTTTGGTGTAAATTAGCAATATAACATTTTTTGGTGTATATATTTAATTTAATTTAAATTATTATTGGGGACTTGAAATATTAGGATATTGAATTTTTTTTATTTTTTCTTTTAATATAACATTAAACCATGCAGTTTAAAAAAAATTTCTTTTAAGCTTTTTATTTTTTTTCTCTCTTAATATAGATTAAACCATAGGCTAATTGATATGAATTATTTTTTTATTGAATTAGTTTTATAAATGAATTTTTAATTGAGGATAAAAATATTTAGTTGGATATATTTAATTTAATTGTAATTATATTTGGAGACTTGAAATATTAGAATCAATGATATTTACATTTTTATTTTATTTTTCTCTTAATATAGAATTAAACCATAGGGTAATTGATATGAATTATTTTTTTTAAATGAATTAGTTTTATAAATAAACTTTTAATATTTTATTAAAGTTTTGTGTTGTATATATTTAATTTAATTGTAGTTATTTTGGGGTACTTGAAATATTAGGATAAATGATGTTTAAATTTTTTATATTTTATTTGTTCTATTAGTATAGGAGTAAACCATAATATTTTTGATATGAATTATTTTTCTCAAATGAATTATTTTAGGTAGACTGTATGATACTTAGTATTATATTTTTTATTTTAAATTAATGTTTATAAATAGCATTATTAATGTTGAATTAATTTTTTGACAGATTGATGGATATTCCGACTGGTTCACCGCCTCGTGAGGGTAATGACCCCACACCTCTTGGCTCTCCAAGATCTCCTCGTTGCCAGATTACCCCAGGACCTGTTGACCACACTCTCCTGACTTTGCAGGCGTAACACATATCCACTTATGTGTGGAATGGCATGGAACGTCGCAACTGGGGTGTTAGACATGCATGCACACATGATCCCCATAATATTCCAGAGGATATCGTGCCGTATTTGAGACAGGCTGGCTTCTATGAGGTTGCGCGGCTGCGCAACCATGAGGTTAGTGTACGCTTATTGGTTGTTAAAGTTGATAGGTTTTAATTGTAATAATTGTATAACATCACCTGTCTTATTGTTTCAGATCGACAATTCACTGATTGCAGCCCTAATCGAGCGTTGGTGGCCTGTGACACATACGTTTCACTTGCCCAATGGTGAGATGACGATTAGATTAGAGGACGTACATCATCTGTTGGGTTTGCCAACAGATGGTGATGTTGTCTCCGGTCGTAGTGGTCAGCAAAATTGGAAGCAGGTGATTACTCAATTTTTGGGAATTACGCCTGATACACATAGACAGCTTAAAGGAGGTTAGTTGAACCTGGGATATTTGCGCAAGGAAATCAATAACTATGCAGCCTTTGCACAAACTGAGCCAAAGAGGATTATTTACACGCGTGCATTGATTATGCGCATCTTGGGTGGCGTGTTGTTTGTCGACACTGCCTCCAGTTTTGTTCTTGCAAGATTTTTACTATTCCTTGATGATTTTCAGCGTACAGGTACCTTTAGTTGGGGATCTGCAGTACTAGCGCACCTGTATCGCAAGTTGTCTAGAATGACAGACATATCTCACACTTCTATGGGGGAGATGTGTATTACTTGTGCAGTTGTGGGCGTGGACCCGATTGCGGAGGATCTCTCCTCCTCTCTCGGACGTGGTAGACGTACATGCTATATATGGGCACAGGTATGGGACACTGAAAACATTTATAAATTTTGGTCTCTAAATTTATTATTCATATTGATAGGATTATTTTGCAGAATTAATGCACTTACCCAGACACATTTTCGATACGCGAACATTGTCAGATATCGATATCGCCTTGATGTGATGCGCAATAGATACATTGTTTGGAGGCCATATGCGGACTTTATTGGACATCGGCCGACCGATGGGAAGCAACGCAGATGGATGGCTATTTGTCCGCTTATTTATTACCAGATCGTAGTCTACCAACAACCGGATAGGGTGCTTAGACAGTTTGGCTTTCGTCAGCCCATCCCCGGTCCCCCCATCGGCTATTCTGTTCTGATTACTACTACCCTTAGGGGGAAGTCTGATGTCGATTGGTACGATAGGCATGCGGTATACATTGCACAGTGGCATAATAGGGATAACCTTGTGGTGCAGAATCTTGAGGAGATGCACGGTGATGGGAACTTATCAGTCAATAGCACATATATCCAGTGGTATAATAGTGTGACCCGACGCTGGCTGACTCCGACCGCAGCTCAGCAAGGACACGTGGTATGTTATATTATTACGTGACCGCATTTTGAATAATGCTTTTTACATTACTACCAACTTTTTTTACTTTAGAAGCCTTTTAAATTCATTGCAGGTTGATAGAGTCCAGACGATCATCCAGATGGCGCAGCCTCATTCTCAGGATGTATTCACAATGCACCATGTTCTTCATGAGGCAGAGCGGGCATTAGCAGCTTGTTATGAGGGTTACCGCATCACTGAGCCGGGGGAGGATGTTCCTCCGCCTATTATGCGTCAGACACAGGTGCCACCGCATGAGGACCATCGGTCTCGACGTGCACGCATCGAGGGATATCCTTTGCGCTACATTCGTCCGGTTGTTGTAGATAGGCTCATCTGTGTGCCCCCTCTTCCAGAGAGACCCACATGGATGTTCTTTACTCCCTGGTATCCTTCAGGACCATCGCAGCAGTATTTTTGGCCCCCAGATATTAATCAATCTAGTTCAGGCCCTTCTTGCAGTGGTCAAGCGTATTGTGCACCACAGAATCCCATGCCCCCTGTAGGAAGCAGTGTACAGCCTACTCAGGGCTTAGATCAGTTTGTAGAGGGCTACACGCCTATTATGCATCCAGACCCATATATGGCCACCCCTCCTGCGTATTCCACCAGTTTGTTGACGCCCTCACTAGAGGATCATATGCCGCATTTTTCACGCGATGATATTGACCAGGCCATGAGTGATGTGCTTTTGCCTGATGATGCACAACATGTGGATGAGCATCCACGCATACGAAGGAACCCTGATAGGGAGGCTAGATATCGATGCTACCTCTCACCCTTTGAGCACAACACTAGACTGTGTCATGGTGATCATGGGCCCCAGTGACTGTTTTCTATTTATGTTGTTTTTTGATACCATGGTGTGATGTCATGTGATGTAGTATGGACTAATTCACTTATTTATTTCTTTTGGATACCATGGTGTGATGACGTGTGATATACTATGCACTGTTTTATTACGGGCCTATTATGTTTCGGAATCCATGACGGGGTGATGTCATTTGTTGTTATATGGATTGTTATATTGATTTATTTACTTTTCATTAACATACATACAAATGGTAACATTAATATTTTTGAAAAAAGACAGTTAATTTAACATTGCCATAAACAACAGTAGATCAACAATCCGTAGGCTGGCGTGAACGACAATTACTGAAAGTTGGAAATGGCCTTGAAGGCCGATGCATGCTGGAGGGAAAAACAAAACTTTTTCATTGCGGAACACACATGCATTCAAGATCATGCTTTAGGAAAGCATGATGTTACCTTGTTCGTGAAAACTCGTGATGATCAAGGTAGGTCTGAAGGGTTCAGACCCTCTAACGTTGATCCACACCACCCATTGCGTCTAGGTGCAAGAACTCCTTCTTGTGAAACCGCCAAGTGATCACTACAATGAGGCTTGCTAAGCGCACATTGTGTGAAGAGAAAGGCTAGGTAAAAGTGTTTGAAAGAGTGAAGCTTTCAATGTGAAATCTTCACAAAAGTGGCACAGGAGAGGAGAAGAGAATGGCTTGGTTGGTTTTCTAAAAACCCTAGAAGGAACATATACAAAGAGGCGCACAAGAGGAGCCTATTTGTTAAAAACAAATCATATTTTTAATCAATAAAAATCCCTTCCAAAAGGGCGCTCCATCAAAGAGAGAGAGAATAGGATTTGTTGCAAATCAAATCTCATCAAATCTTGCCAACAACATCCTATCATATCTTTATGATATATTAGGTTCAAAACCTAATCAAATATTTGATCGTAAATCATCATATAATCAGTTATATGGTGCGCCCCATATAGCCTAAATAATGACCAGATACATTTGAGTAGTTGCATTCAAACTTGAATCAAATCACTCAAATATTCTCTCAACAGATCGTATCTTCTGGAGCTGATTCTGATGACTAACCAACAGCCAAATCAGCACCCCAAATCTTCTTAGATTATGTCCAAAAGATTTCCTCTTGATATGTTCCAACAAGATCTCATCTTATTCTTTTGTTATGAAACAACTTTTCATAGCCAATTCAAATTCGAATTTCAAACATTTGAATTCAAACTTTCAAACACTTAAATTTTAAATTCAAATTCAAATTCTAAATTCAAATTCAAATTTCAAAATTCAAAATTCAAATTTCAAATTTCAAAATTCAAATTTCAAATTTCAAATTTCAAATTTAAAATTCAAATTTCAAAATTCAAATTCAAAATTCAAATTTTAAAATCTAAAATTCAAAATTTAAATGTTTGATAATTAATTTAACTAATTAAATTAATTAGTAATGTCTTGGACTATCCAAACCCATTACAATGATCCTTGCGCCCTCGACCCCTTTAGGTGGAGTTCCAAACAACTTCTTGGGCTAATAACTATTATTAGGCCCAATACCTTTAATGCTAGAGCATCTAGACAATTAGGTGTTTGCATGTGACCTATTAGGTCCAACATAGCCACTGACATAAATGAGCCTAGGCCCAATAAGCTCACAACCCATCTAATGACAACACAGAGCACTAGCAATGCTTTGTTGCCCCAGAACTAGTTAGATTAATGATTTGATCATCCTATTAAACATATTTGGTTGTCGTATGTTTGTCCCTTCGTCTCGGTTACCTTCCCATAAAACCTAGGGTAAAGAAACGTATCATCCCTTGCGGTTTAGGGTTAGCTTTTTATGAAATATGGAGTCTTCAATTTACTGACTCTAAAGGCAGATCATCTTATGATCTCTTTTACTATGCATAGATTCCCGAGTCACTGTAAATGTCATCCCGATTTCTCCGGTTTAAGGATAACCTAATTTCTCACAGAGATTTGACGAATTCCTTCAGCTTATTACCCTAGCCCTGTGCCCTATCAGGACAAGCCCAAGAGCATACCTATGAGTCTCCATGTTTCAGGCAGACGAGGTATACAATCAAGGCATGCCTTCTAGAACACAATCTAAGTGATAACTTCTGGTCTAAGGAAAGACATACCCAAATATATAGAGACTACTCTAATGATACTATCTGTGAGATTTCCTCATAGAGTCTCTTTGAGGGTCCGTTCTGTGCGAGCTATACCCTTATAGGTCCACCCACGACTTTAGCTAAGACATCTCCATATCTGTAGCACATGAGGTCTATACCTAGTATCCATATACAAGTAGATAAGTCGTGCTAGTCTTACCCGAGATTACTGACCCCATTCTCAGTATCTCTAGACTAGGAACATAAAATTAGGAATAAACATCCGGTATTCTTGAATCCTCATGATTGTGATCTCATCACAAATACTCAAGAGATACCTATTTTATTCCACGGGGTTTATCAAGTTATTCATAATATATTAACATTAATATCGAGACATAATTATGAAACAAGATAAAGAGTGCTTTTATTTATTTGCGACAATATTAAAAAGGTCTACATCTATGTCCTTATTTAATCATAAGATTGTCTCTAGGACACCAAATACTAACAATTACGTCTATTGTGTCCAACAACCCTACAATAACCGCAATGTGTGCGAGTAGTGGTCCCTTCCCGGATGTCTATCTCATTTTGTATGCGAGTACTTTTAGGCAGACCTTTCTTACGTCTCATAACTACATCTGGGATAACACTTGGTCCCTGGCTTGGTGGTATGAAATCCTCATTGCCAATCGGGTACCATTGCCCTGAGTACACCTGACATTGATATTGGGCACTATATGCAGGATCAATGTATTGAAATGGGTCATGGTTTGTTGAGGTGCAAGCTGCTATTGACATGACTATATGGGTACCTATAAGCCATGAATTCACCACATTGACATGTCTTATCAGCTAATGAAACCGACCATTTTTTATCGCCCCGATGAGTACGTTGGTTGTACGATTCCTGTAACACCCCGTATATATCCGGTAACGTTATCATGTTATCATATTAAGCTGCGCTTAATAAAAAAATGCGGAATATCTTTTTCTTTTCAATTATGATGCCATTATCATTACCAACTTGCTTATTAATCAATTAACAAAACATCGCCTGTATGTAAATTCCAATAAAACAGCTAACTGTAATACCTCAATATATAAATAACAAAACTGTGAGACTCTAGTCACGGAACTACATCACGTAGACCGGACCACTATCAGGTTATACAACTCCAAACTAAAAGTACTAACAACAACTGACATGGACAATCCCCATGCTCACACAAATAAGGCAACAAAGCCCAACATCAGTCTCAACATGATAACATAATCTCAGTGCGGAAAACATAAACAGCATCTAGTCCAGTCATGCTAGCAAATAAGCAGTAATAACATAAATCAGCTAAGCTCCGGCCTCCTGCCGCCTGAGGCATCGGCCCCCATACTACCTGATCCTGAAATAAGCATTCCCCAAACGTGGGGTAAGATCTCTAAACTAGAAATCTCAGTAAGACAGTGAGTCCTCAAGGATCTTCCACCCCAAGCTCACTTACATGTGCAACATAAATTCAAAAGCAGTTTATCATCATCAGTTCTAAATCAGTGCAATGCAGCAGATAATCATGTCATGTGTGTCAAATACTATTCTACTGGCCAGAGAAATGCAGGATTTATATACGTCTAATACCCACACATAGTGCAAGACGCCACTTGCATCCACCCCGGATCACCGTCTTGTATGACGCCACATACTCAGGCTTACCGTCAAGATGGAACAACAGATGCATATTAAAAGCCATTACACATAAAGCTCAACAACATTTCAAATATTCAAAGCATGTAACACAGCATGCATATAACCATACCCTCATGGGACATGGTGGAACCACAACATGGCTAAACCGAGGACATGAAAGCTTACCGCTCAAGCTATCCGTCAAAACCAGGAGTCCACACTGGCCCAAGGTCACCAAACAGCACAATCACAGTCTGTATATAACAGGAATATCATCAATAACCATACTTTAAAGGTTCATTTCATTATGACAACATTTCCTTATTCGATTATGTCTTTTCTAGATCATAATTATCAAACACTAAGTCCCTTAATTAAAGGTATCACTGTTTCCCAACAGTAACACCAACTTCCTAGGCCATCAAGCCCACATGGGAACTGTCCCACGCACAACAAACTGATTTATGGTCATTTTCATAGGTGGTAATCGATTACCCAGACATGGTAATCGATTACTGAACTAGGTAACCGATTACCAGAACAGAGGTAAGCGAATACTGCACATGGTAATCGATTACCAACCAAAAGTAATCGATTACCACGCGGGCATAATAGTTTTCTGCAGAATTTTTCTGCATAAATCGAGCCTCCATGGCTTCCCCAAGGTCCAAGGTTCATTTTAGCCCAAAATAGATGTTCAATACTACTTATTAAACATAAATTAACAACCTTTAACATGATTAATCAAAGTTATCTCTTTTCATGACCAAAACAAGTCATTTTCATGAAAAATCAAAAGGGAAGTTCAAGGTATACCAATGAAGCTTTAAACTCAGAAGAAAAGATGGCTCTTGGAGCTCACACAAGGTCACCAAGGTTCTGACTTCAAAGAGAACGAAAATGGCATACAAAGGTTGGTCCTTTCTCAGCAAAGGTCATCACTTGGACCTCCAAAAGCAAACACCAAGCTCCCACAACCTCAACTAGCAAGTCAGCCCTTACACCACACTCAAAAAGGCAAACTCAGAACAAGAAACACCCCCCACAGCTTCACAAGACTCAAACATACAAGGCTATGGTGTTTAGAAGAATCAAGAGTGGAGAAAGGTGATTACTTGGGCTTTTTCTTCAAGAAAATGGAGGTGACAAGCTATGGAGAGCCAAACTCGGCAATGGAGGCACACAAGTCACGTAGGGAGTGTAAAATCTGACCTAGGATCATGTGCCATCTCTATATAAAGCCTCACTAAGTTAAAACACATAGTAATAACTTTAATTGCTACGCTTAGCATTTTAATCCCAAACTTTGGAATCTGAATCTACTCATTTTTCTAAGATTTGTCATATTTTTATTTTATTTTTCGGAGCACCTTTCCGGTACGCGCTTTTACCAAGCCGGTATCAGTTCAGACACCAATTCTGATTATTTTAACTTGAAACTCATTTTCCAAGTCCTACATATTATTCCCATAATATATAATCATTTTTCATAATTTTTCGGGATACTTTTCCGGTACACATTTATAGCGACTAGCAGAACCGGTATCTGCACTTTTCTTCCGAAAAGCGACTTTCAGCATTATTACCCACTTACTATAATTATTTAAGCCTCAATATAATTATTAGGGTCAATTGTGGAATCATTTCCTAATTTCGTATAATTAATTAATTAAATTCCTTAATTAACGGTGCAGGTTCTTACAATTCCTACACCTCAAATCGTGTCTTTTGAGGATCATAACATGTAACAAAGTGTGTTGCGATTTTTTGTTGATTTGCAACATATGCTTGCTAAAGTACTTTGGTGAATCGGTTACCCCCTTCCATCTCTTCACGGGCCTCTTGGTCATGTTCCAAAAAATATTGAGCTAATCGGGCATATGTGAATCGCACCAAGGACATGATAGGAAGGTTTCTGCCACATTTGAGGACCTTGTTTACACACTCTGACAAGTTAGTGGTCATGTGACCAAACCTTCTACCCTCTACATCGTATGCAATGCTCCATTTCTCCTTAGGTACATGATCTATCCATGCGGCTATTTAAGGACTAGCGTCTTTTAATTTTTCTATTCCTGCATCAAAATCCAATCGGGAGGTTGTATAACCTGCATAGAATTATAAGGTCAGATATCGATGACAAATGGTATGGTTAATCACATTCTTGAATTATAAGTTGTATAACCTGCATAGAATTATACCTAGCTTCTTCAGTAGCTTCTTTAACATCACATTCTTGAATTTATGGTTCAAATTACTGGCAAGATGTCTAATACAGTACACATGGTATGCTATTGGTGGTTTCCATCCAAGCGCTGCATTGTTGACTGTAGACAGTATGGCCACATGTCGATCAGAAATAAGACATATGCCATCTTTTTCTGTCACATGCATCCGTATTAATGCTAAAAACCATGACCAATCATCAAGATTCTCTCCAGAAACCACCGCAAAAGCAATTGGCAGAACATAATTATTGCCATCCACAGTTGTAGCAATTAATAGGTCCCCCGATATTTCCCATATAAGTGGGTACCATCTATCTCAATAACCGGCTTGCAAGACTTGAAGGCGTCGGCACACTGTTTGAAAGTCCAAAATACCCTATGAAACACTTTTCGAGATGTATCCAGCCGATTATCAACAAAATGATCTTCCAAATCCAACTTATAAACAGCCCTTTGTGAAAATAGCAACATGTAGTCTAACCATCTTGGAAGAAACGCGTAAGACTCATCCTAATCCCCATAAATTTTGACAATTGCCTTTTGTTTTGCCTTCCACGCTTTCCTCTACGATATATGAAACCCATGATTTATTGCTATCCTTTCTTGGATTAGAGCAATTTTAATACTCGGCTCCTCTGTAATCATTCCTGCATTTGTCGAAGATTTATATGTTAAATACTTTAAAAAAATCTTGACACCAATTTTCTGGAATTTTACATACCTAAGATCATTGAACAAATGAAATTAGAGTCCAGCTGTATGTGATCTTGAGCAAGAGTTAGGTTAACACAATTATGTTCGTTAACCCATTTGCCGATAACCTATTCAATGCCGCCCTTTTTAACGTGTGCCCTCATCCTCCACGGACAACCGTTGTTATGATTTTCATATACCATGATTAAAATCTTTTGGTATCACTTTTTGAAACAACAATTGTACGATGCTCAGCCATACAAAATTGCTTTATTTCCATCTGCACATCGTGCTTGTTCACAAACACTTGGTCTTTATACAGCTCTTGACCCATCTACCAGTTAGGTTCTTGTGTTCCATCTACTGCAAGCAACTCCTGATCAGGGTGTGCCCAATTAATATGCGTATAATGACTTATTTCAGACCAAAATGGAACACTCTCGTCTCTTGCAAAAGCACGATGTGGAGCAAACAATATATGCTAAAATGCACCATGTGTAACAAACAATATACATAAGAATGAATCACCATGTGTAACAAACAGTATATGCTAAAATGCACCATTATTAAAGATTATAAATAACCGGCTACTGGCGGGTCGTGGATTCTAAAAATGCCCGGTGAAGTAATCAGATGACACACTACAGTAGACGAACATGAATCAAAATCTCCATCAACATCCGTGTCGGAGGAGTGACAATATGGAACTAAACCTTCATCCACCTCCTCTTCGTTAGAGCTGTTTGTATGGCACGTCGTAACGTACTCATCTTGCGTAGGAGGCATTTCAAATGACATTGGCGGTGGCGATGGGGGTGACACATGCATATCTTCAGGATTCACCAACGGCTCTCTGTTCATGTCGATTGAGTGAATGGAAGGGACAGAATGTTGACTGCTAGACTGTCCACCTGAGTCAACTTCCGCATACAGTTCAATAAGTGTTGAGTTTGTTTCGTTTTTTAATGCATCTACTACTAGTGCGACATCTTCATCCTCCATAATCTCCACAACAACCCAACTCTCTTTACCGGAAGAGCATCTCGCAATCAACCGAGACAGATGTTGGCCCCGTTTGCAATCTCAATTTCTTGTATAAAATCTTCTTCAGATCATGAAAACTACATCGAGAGTTCATGCGAAACATTTTTGTGTCTCCTTCAAAAACTTGACCACTTGGACCAAAATATCTCCTTCCATTATAATATACAATCGCAACAATTGTATCATTTTCGTCACCCATTTTGAAAAAATAACAGAGGCAACAAAATATCTCGGATAAAAATTCAAATATGTACTCAAATCATAGGGAAATTGATATGACAGAGAAACTGAAAATTTCAAAATGACGAAGGAAAAAAACACGTGAGAGAAATACAAATTTCTAATATGAAATAAGATGAAAAAGTAAGTAACTACAAATAATTAAAATTATAATATGTAACCACCACTTCCTTTTGAAGATACTGAAAATAGAACAAATTTTCTCATTAGGGAACAAAACAAATACCGAGAACAATAAAGAAATAGCTACTCATGACACTACCAAAGATGAAAAGGCTTCGGACAAAAATAAAACAAAAGTCACTGAACAATTTTGGTGCCCTGCTAACAAGGGGACTTATTACTGGAAATAGATATGCTTCCGACGACGAAAATATCAAAAAAGTCACAGAAGAATATTGGTTTCACTGCTGACAAGGGGATTTATTACTGGAAATGGCTAGGCTTCGGACGAAAGAAGCAAAGATCGGTGAACATTTTTGGTTGGCGGGGGTGGGGATTTATTAGACCAAAGTAGCTTCCTTTCTCAGCTACTTTGGTAAAGTAGCTTCCTATGTCAGCTACTTTGGTCCTGTAAAGTTTCTGCTTCCCTGCAACGCGCAGGGTTATGTTTAGTAGGCCAAACTAGCTGACTTATCCGGCGAATTTAAATCATACAGAAAAAACTTTCCATAGTCGCCGCATATATTGCTACTTAGGTCAATTGGCTGCCACGTTTCCCACCCAGCCCAAAGTTGTTACATAAGTAGCTACTTTGGGCAATCAGGCCTCCTAGGCTCTTTCAGCCATCAGGCAAGCGCCATGTGTCCAGACCATAGTAGCTGATCAAGTCAGCAACTATGGTGCCATGGAAGTATGGTATATTTTTTCAAAGTGTGGCATTCAGGTATATTATTCTCACAAACGAGGCAGTACGGTCAAACTCCCAACATATCTCCTGCGACACACTATGTACATTCCCGTGAGATCAGTTCTGTCGAAGACCTTATTGGGCCCCTATTGGGCTTCCTTGCCTGGAGTCATTGCTTCTTTCTTAGTGTCTGGGCTTATGCACGAGCTGATATTCTATTACGTCACACGTGCCTCTCCCACGTGGGAGGTCACGTGCTTCTTTGTGCTTCATGAGAGATCCATCAAGGAGTTAACCAATTTAGTTGATTGTATAGTGGAAAATTTTTACAAAGGTCCAAGTCTTTTAAGACTGTAGTTTTATGCTACGATGCAACGGACACTTTACAAAATTTAACATGTTGTGTCTGATATTCTGAAATTTCAACATGCATTTTGAGACTTAAAAAAGGGTTCAAAGATTGTGTTGTGTAGTATTTTTAGTTCCAATTATTAGATTTGTTGTATTACGATTACTATTTTATTGAGTTCAATATAAATATTTGTAATATCTTATGTTTCTTTGCAAAATTGATAAGTATTATAAGTTTAACTTCATTTTTTTGTTAAATTATTGAATATTAAATATAGTATATACTTTTATACAAAAAAAATATAATATACGCTATATAAATTAAAAATATTATTTAATATCAAAACATGTCAAAATTGAGTTGACATTTCCTGGTTGACTTTGTTGATCTTATGGCAGGTTAATCAGAAGATGATTCTCACTCTTGCAGCTAGCATAATGTATTGGTGCTTGCAACAACAAAGTGAAGATGTAGATTCATTTCCTTCACCTGCTGATACTGCTACTACCACCTCACCTAAAGCATCCCCAGCCCCTTCAGTTTGTGGTGAAGATGAAATTTCCTCACTTGGTGGTGAATTCTCCAACTTCAGTGTTGATGATGCAAACTTTGACACAACAGTCTCTTCACAACTTGAGTCTGATGGTGTTCCTGCAGGAGATGAGCTATTATGAGTCTAGTTTGTAAAGCTTTACACGACATGAGATGAGTCTGAAATGTTTTTGTTAGAGCAACAAAATGTAGCAATGCTCAAGATGCACCTCCTACAAGGAGTCAACCTCAAAAAAAAGTTATAGAATAGATGTGAATAGTTTGTACAAAAATATCTTGTTCTTTGGAGAATAATGCTAAATGAGAGGGAACAGAATAAAGAAGAGAGAGGGAAATGAAAACTGATCTATAGGGGTATATATAATCAACTTCACCCTTGTTGTTGGGATCTTCTTTAGGTAGCTTCCACTATTGTCTTTTGTATTTTTTCATGTTAGTATATAGGTGTCCTAGAGACAATCTGTTTTATCAGATAAACACCTTTTTCTATTTGGTATATCATGATTAATAAATTTGAGCAAACTTTATCTTTATCATATTTATGTCTCGCCAATATTTTATTGTTAATATGCGTTTAAAGATAAAGACCCTAGGAATAGAGCAGGTGTTCACTCGGGGATCTATGATAGGGATCATGATCATGAGGACTCGAGGACACTGAATGTCTATTACCTAAAATCTGTTCCTGGTCTTGAATCACCAAGAAAGGGTATTGGTGATTTCAATAAGACTAGTACGACATCATCTACTTGTATGGAGATACAAGGTAAGAACCTCATGGAATGCAGGCATGCTGATGCCTTAGCTGATGTCATGGGTGGATCTGTTGGAGAACAGATAGCACTGAACTGACCCGCTTAGAAACTCCACAAGGATTCATTATAGAGAGTATCATTGGATTTGAAAAGTCTCTGAACGTTTGGTAGTGCGGATCGTCCTAGACTTTAGGATGTCATCGAATACTATGTCCTAGAGTTATACTTTGACTGTACAACTTTATCCGCCTGAAAAATGGGGAGAACAGTGTACTCTTAGGTATAACTCGAATACATGAGTATAGATGGAAATGTCGAAAGGACTCACAATCCCCTATAAGGGATTAGTCGTTCACAAAGACTGGTAGGGCTGAGATGACTTCTAGTTGACTCGGGAATCTATGCACAGTAAGAGATCATGAAGAGTCATGATCTGTCTTAGAGTCAATAGAAGAAGATTCCTAGTTCCTGTGAAATATTATATTTAGTCAATAAAGAGAGATGATACTCTATCCTTGCTCTCGACTAAATGTGAATGACGATGTGAGGGATAATGCTGGCACGGTATCCAAATCAGAAAGGTAGATCAGTTGATCAACTCAATTAGTTCTGGGGCTACAGAGCATTACTAGTGTATCAAGTAGTCATTAAATGAATTGGGCCTTTTAAAGGTGTTTAAATGGTTCAGGTTTATTTATGTCAGTAACTAATTAAGCCTAATGGGTCACACACAAAGGTTATTCCTTATTGCAAGTTATAGCAAGTTTGGACCAATAATGAGTTATTGGGCTTTGTCAAGACTATGAGTCAAGTTGGGTTGGAGTAGGGACTCCAAGCCCACTTGATCCATGCGCCCTTTTGGGACATTAGTGGTGAAAGAGTTTCCTCCACTAATGGGCCCAAATATGATGATAGGCCAAAGAAGCCTTGGGGCATGAATCTTAGTAAGTCAAAGAGTTGACTTGACCAAAATAAGGTTTGGGCAAATTTGAAATTTGAATTTTGAAATTTGAATTTTGAAATTTGAGTTTTTGAAATTTGAATTTTGAAATTTGAAATTGGAAATTTGAATTTGAATTTGAAATTTGAAATTTGAAATTTGAATTTCAAATTCGAATTACGAACTTGGATAAGATTGAATTTATATTTAAGTTTAAATTTCAAATTGGAATTTGAAATTTGAATTTGAATTTTAAATTCTATGAGGTTAGGTTGTTGAGAATAATTTAAAATTATTTAAAGGAATAATCCAATAGAGATTGGATGAAGATTCTCCCAACTACTCTTTCATTTGAATTCGGAATTTAAATGAATACCGTTGCAACAAAATTTCTGAGGAAAGGAAAGGTATTAAAGGGGCGCATAATTAAAGGGAGTGAATCAAGGAACGTCTCTCTCAACATTCAATATGTGCGCCTAATTAAAGGTGGCTAATGAGGGGCGCCTAATCAAGGGAGAGAATCAAGGAAAGTCTCTCTCCTCCTTTTAATGTGTGCGCCTAATTAAAGGGAGCTGATGTGGGGCGCATACGGAGATGGAGAGAATCAAGGAAAGTCTCTCTCATCACTTTAACTTGTGCGCCTAATCATAGGAGGGGCTTATGTGGTTGATCAGTTTTTTTTTATAAAAACCTGATGCATCATCTCTCCTATGTGTGTGTAGAATTCGAAAAAAAAAAGCTCCAACCTTTCCTTCTCTCTCTTTTGTTGCACCATCACCTAACCTTAAGACAACATTATAGTCTTGAGAAAAATAATCCAAACACTTGGTAGCCTCTTCCTTGCACGCGCCTAGCCAGCCACCGAGGATAAGGAGGGATCAAGGAGAAAGAGTTCTTGCTAGCAAGGAGATAACTGTGTGGATCACCATTGGAGGGCGTCATCCTTTTGCGCCTACAAGTGAAAAGGTAATTCTGAAACCCTATCGTTTCAACGTAAAGCATTCATACATGGGGTGTATAGAACATGTTGTCACCCTAGCCATTTCTTATGATTAAATATGCTTATAATGCTGATCAGATTGTTACGTAGAATCACAGACGATTGCATATCAAAAGTTTGGACTAAAACATGTATAATTGAAATGAATTATTTTTTCTTAAGTAAATTAATTTAGATGTAAATTATAAGATACTTAATATTATATTTTTTATTTCTAATTATAATTATAAATGAACTTTTTATTGCATTTAAAAATTTGTGTTGTATATATTTAATTTAATTAAAATTATTATTGGTGACTTGAAATATTAAGATAAATAATATTTAAATTTTTATATTTTTTCTTTAATATAAGATAAAACAATAGGTTAATTGATATGAATATTTTTGTTAAATGAATTAGTTTAGGGTAAACTATAAGATACTTAATATTATATTTTTAATTTCAAATTATAATTATAAATAATATTTATATTGCATTTAAAAGTTTTTGGTGTAAATTAGCAATATAACATTTTTTGGTGTATATATTTAATTTAATTGAAATTTTTATTGGGGACTTGAAATATTAGGTCACCACAGGCTGAGCATGGTTCTGTTTCAGTTGCTGTGAGTTGTAAGACTTTCATCCTTGGTGCTGCTTGGTCAGCTCTCAGGTTCTTCACTTCATTCATGAGTGATGCCAGCTGGGCTTCCATGGATGTTTGTTTATCCAGTTCTAGCATGCCTGGCTTCCTCACTGGGCTCACTCTGTTTATTGGCCATTGGAGACATCTTTCAGCAGTCCCTTATATGATTTCGTATCTTGATGCAAGTGTTCCTGTAAAGAAATATCCTCCTGCAGCAAAATCTAGGTGAGATTGAGAAGTATGGTCAGGTCCTTTATAGAAAGATTGTAACACTCCCCAACTTTCTACCGCATGGTTTGGACATTTTCTTATGATGTCTTTGTATCTCTCCCATGCTTCATCGAGATTCTCTCCATGAAACATTCTGAAGTTAGAGATTTCAGCTCTAACATCATCTTGTCGAGACATTGGGAGAAACCTCTCTATGAACTTGTTAGAGAGTTCTTCCCATGTGTGGATTGATCCAGGGGTGAGAGTTTTCATCCATGTTTTAGCTTTTAAGCCCAAGGAGTGAGGGAACAACCTCATTCTCATGCTCTCCTCTGTTACACCCTCAACTTTAAAATTGTCACAAATATCTTGGAATGTTATGAGGAGTGTGTAAGGATCTTCTGCAGGGAGTCCATTGAAGACCCCTGCTTCCCTAATCATGTGGAACATGATAGGTTTTAGTTCAAAATTTGGTGCTACAGGGGGAAAGATTACTCCCCTATCTGGTCTGTTCCTGAAAGGAGCAGCCAAAGTTTTGAAGTTCTGTTCAGGGGGAACCTCTTCATTGTTATTATTGTGATCAGCCATTTTTTCAGGAAATTCTTCCCTGAGGTTCCTTCTTCTCCTATGGAGTGTACGTTCTGGCTCAGGATCAAAGAGAAACTCAGTTGCTTCAATGGAGTGGTTAGAGTCTGTTTTAAACTCTTCACTCATAAACCAATAGCACAGGGTATCTATATGCACAACAGATTCAGTGATAAAGAGAAAAAAAATATAAAAGTAAAGTCAGATATACAGTATATGTGTTAGAAAACAATGATGAGAACAACAGTTAGTGTTTCTATCCCCGGCAACGGCGCCAAAAACTTGTTGGGTGGTTTGCTGATGGGTGAAAAATATAAGTTCTGATAGGGAACGTTCCTCTGTTCTTGCAGAACACAGATTCGTCCCTTAGTTCCAACCCAAGTGCGCAAGTGCATGCATCAAGTAATAAAAGGAGTATTAATGCCCAAATTATCGTTCCCACGAGGATAGAGTGCTAATTATTATTTTATCACTGTTTATAAAGAGTGAAAATGAGAAGAAAAGTTAGTAAATGAACTGTCTGGTCAAACGTTCCCTACTGTCTTGACAACGTTCGTCAGGAACAGTAGGTTCAATCTGACGGCAAACAGTTGCTCGCTGCGTTATGTATGTGATCCTTCCTGTTTAGAAGAAGGTGAGATAATAATCATTGGAGTTTTTATAAGTACTAAATAAAATAAAATAAAACAACTAAAACAGAAATAACTATAATCAAGAGACAACAGGGTGGTGGTTAAAATAGTTTAACAGAAGGAACATATTCACTACTTCACTCTTAAAGGGGTTGTTTTCTCTGCTCAAGACTTAGCACCTTTTGGCTTTGTCCCAGTTTCTTTGCCTGCCAACTCTGATTCCTCAGCTCATGGTCTAGATGGCTCACAAGTTTCCATATTCCCACGGCTCCCTTGACTCCAACAGGTACTTAGTTCAGAACCTTAAAATGGACGAGTTGGCCCCTTATTCCTAAGGTGACCAGTAGCGTTTTTACCATGACATCTACCTTCCCCCAATGGCTAAGCTGTCTGAAATCTCTTCCTTATGAAAGTTCCTTTCTCAGTATGTACCCAATTTCCATTGGCGCACAATGAATATAGCTTACTTAGCCAAAGAAATACAAAAAGCTTCGGTCAAGAGTTTTGAAAACAGTTCTTTAAGAGTTTCACAGTTTACCCGTTCCACAGATAGTTCAGCTCATGGCTGATAGTTTAAACATAATTATTCTCAACTGAGATCACATAGACCTGAGATTCAGTCAAGAGATAACGATTGGAACGAAGAGAAAAACACTTATATTAATTTAAAAGACAGTTTACAAAAAGAAACAGAAAATGGAGAAAGATGGGTTTTTGCTCGTGAGGAGTCTTGATGGTTGTTTACAGAGAAGAGAAGAGGGGTTGTCACTTAACTACAGTTACAACTTAAAATTAAACTAAATTACTAACTACTACTAAGTGATCTCTTCCTTTCGGACTGCAAACCCTCCAGGATTCGATGATGTTTATGTGTGAGGGTGGTCCAATTTATAGCTGGAAGAGGAGTGGCAAGACTGTAATTCCTTTGGAGCTAGTTTCTTGAATGAGGGGACGGGACTGTGGTCGCAGAGTGTGAAGCTTGCATGAATTGCTGAATGGAACAGGTTTTGGTGATGATTAACCATTGTTTGCAGACCTTCCCATGTTTTGCTTCTGTTTTCAGCCAATGAGAACTCTTGATTCTCTGCTCTTCCCGTTTCCAGCTGCTTAGTTGGTGCACCGCCTTGCTTTTTAGAAGTCTTTAACTCTACGTCACCTGCGAAGTGTACAGAAGCATTAAATGAATGGAGCAGGAGCATTAAATGCGTCTCAGTCTGTTTCCCTTTTAATATATTTTAAAGGAATACGTTACCATCCGTTCCCCCACTGTGTTTTTGTCACAAATGTGTAAAACAAGTGATTTTCATGTTGAAGTTGCTCATCAGATGAGGAAATGTATGGTATTTTGCCATCAAAATGGGCTTAGTTGGGAACGAATTTACGTCCCATCACATACCCTTGTTGATGTATTGGAGTTTTTTTCTCTTCTATCTCTCATCCAGCGGCGTCTTTGGTTCATTGGGACTTTTCTTCCATTGGGTTTGTTAAACTTAACACAAACGATGATGCTAAGGGAGTTCCTGGTATTGCTGCTTGTGCTAGTTTATTTTGTAATTACCAAGGGAATTGGGTTCTTGGCAATTCTGCTTGTATTGGTATTTGTAATACCTTTGCAACTGAGTTATGGGAAGTTTGGCATGGTCTTAATATTGCATGGCAAAGAGGTTGTCGTCGTCAAATCCTTGAGAGCAATTTTACCTCGGTGGTTCGCTTTACTCATTAATCGTGGTGGTGCAGCTCCTAAGTCTCGTTTGTTAACTCGTATGCGAGCACTTTTGGATCGTGATTGGCAGGTCTCGGTTACACATGCTTTTAGAGAATCCAACAGTTATGCTGATTGTTTAGCTAATCTCCTTATTTTAAATTCTTCTTTTCCAGATGAGTCTATCTTTGTGGTTCCTCCTACTCTGTTAAAATTGTTGCTTCAAGCAGATGTTGCGGGCGTTTGTCATCCTAAGAAAGGAACGGGATAACTTTATTTCTATAATATCCCTAACCTGATTAATTAGTAAATGACATGTAATTAAGTAATTAAGCATGTATTAGTAGGTAGAATTAAGTAAAAGGCCTAAGTAAATAAACTATGGTCACTTTTGAGGTAAAAAGTACAGTCGGTCATGTTTATGGGGTAAAAATGTGTGTATGCAAAATTACCCAAAAGGAAAAGTAAAGTTACAAATATGACTGGAAATATATTCTAGTTTATTGGGTAAAGTTTGGTAGTGATGGAGATGAGTGTAAGATTTAAAATTCCAAGATCATGTATATAATTATAAAATACCCAAATAATATGAAATCAAAATATGAGATTGTGCGTACCATGTTGAGCCATCACAAAGTCGGATGAAAGGAGGGACAATATGCTAGAATCTTCCTCTCTTTGACCTATTCTGAAAGTGGCAGCCTCAGCGATGGGAGCATGATGACTCATGGGACTTAATCCCAATATAAATAGGCTAGAGAGGGGATCTAGCCAAATACCCTAAAAAGAGTTTGTGTCCACTGGGTTCACCCATCATGGAAAATCAGGGTCACACTAAAGCCTACACTGCTGCCCAACTAGGCCCAATACTAACAAATGCCAAAAGCCCAACTCAACATGATCACAACGGGCTTATCAAAATAATACAATTGGAATATTCATTAATTCGATTAATTTTAAAACAAAAAACTAATTAATTAATATTTCTCACATAAAGAAAAATTTCTAACATTCTCCTTCTTGGGTTATATTAATTAATTTAATATTATTTTGAAAATCATTTTATTTTGAAAACGACTCTATCGGGTTAATAACTAAAAAATCATTTTATGTGGCCACAATTTTGAAAAATAATATTCCAATTCCTATACCAGCATCTCAACACAATTCAATCCAACATAACCCCATCATAGGAACATGGTGATCAATATACCAAAAATATCGTAGTATATAACCTTCCATACTCAGATACAATGAGTATTACATCTTCATGAATCAAGGCCTAGTAATGTAGTAAGAATTAGTGCCAGAATGTGATCAACAATCTAACACACTAATTCTTATCGGTCCTCAATGTAATTTCTCAATAACATGAAATTACATTAGTGCAATTTCCAAGCAACATGAAATTACACTCCATAATGCAATTTCTCAACAACATAAAATTGCATTATCGCAATTTCTAAACAACATGAAATTTCCTTTTTCAATCCAATTTCATAACAACATGAAATTGAATTAATGCAATTTCCAAACGACATGAAATTGCTTAGTTTAAATAAACCAACATGTCACAATACAACATGAGATCTCAAAATTTGTGACATCCAATCATCTTTAAGCTCACAATATGCTTAAAGATACTATTCATACATATATTTCTCAGTCGATAGGAGAAATAACAATAATGATGATTATCAATTATTAAAATTCAAACAAAAGTCACAAAAATCATCATCAGTTTGCAAGACCAAAAAAAAAAACTAAATATAACTCCCACTGATCAAGGGAATCAAAAGAATTTAAAACACTCAAAAGAAAGCCTCGAGTACAACTCTCACTAATTAAGGGAATCAAAAGAATTTAAAGTACTCATATATACAAAGGAGGCTGCTTTAAGGTATTTCCTATAAAAAAAATTTAGAAAAAAACTTTTATTTCATTCAGTAAATCATCATCTTACTGAAAAATAAAATGTCATCTACATAAAGTATTAAGAATATACATATACTCTCACATACTTTCATATAGATGCACTTGTCAAATATATTTAAATTAATTCAAAGGAATTAACAAAAATTCACTGTTAAGGCAAAACGAATGCATCCAAATAAACTATAGGGCAAAATACAACTTCAATTAAGGCAAGTTATTACAACGAGGCTAACAAAATAATACATTTTCCTTTGGACAGAATGCACATACCAAGGTTTAAACCAAGGTTAAAGCCTTAGATGAATCAATCAATGAGCATGCACTTGCTTCAGAGCACCCTTTGGGCAGACAGATCATATAATAACCCTAATTTGGATAATTCAAAATTAGAGAGTTATTATAAGGATCTAAGGGTTATTAATGAGATGAGGAAGAAATTATAAGAATTTTAATATCCATATTGCTGGTATTTTAAACAGGTGGATTTCTGCCTGTTAATTTTGACTGCTGATGCAGTAATAGACAGTAGAATCGCCCTATATTGGGGGTATTCTGAGAAAGTGAATTTTGACTTAATAGTTGGTACTGCTGTGGCAGTAACAGGTACCTGACTAACCATAATCAGAGAATCTGAGATAAAGGATTATTCTAAGGATATAATTATCATAAATGATAAGAGGATTTGATTCTGTGAATTCTGATACCTATATTGGGGTATTTTGATAAAATCACTGTTACTGGGTAATTTGTACTGTTGTAACAGCAGCCGGTATAGTACAGAAACAAAAAAAAGATGAGAAAAGAGAATATAAGTCCAATATATGCCAAACAAGTCATAATTAGACCAATGATATAAAAATTAAGAAAGTTATGAACCCCTGGTACAATTAAGGATACCCGTAAAGACTACAGTGTAGTTAAACAGCAGTAAGCGTATTTGTGAGTTACTAATTAGATTTTTGAGTTAGAAACATGTTAATTAAATAAACTTAATATTAAATACTTAAAGTAGGGATCTTGGGAGTTTTCAGATAAAAATTTGATAACAATTCAAAGAAAAATTACATCGGGTGTCACTAAATAACAGAAAGCCACTTAATGACATGGCATAAACCTTAAAAACATAAGGGACTCTTCCCCTCATTTCTGATCAGTACCCAAGCAGCCCCTCTTTCTAAGTTTGAGTTTTCAAATTTTCTCACCTTCTCTCTAAGATTCCACCACCTAAACTTCATCAAAATCAAAAACACTCTTCACCAATCTTGTTCCTTAGCTCTTGAACTTGTGAAAGCTTGTAGTTTTGAACCTTGGAACCTCATTTTCGTGGCTGCACTATCACCAAAAAGCAGCTGTAATACCTTCCTTTATGGCAAAAAAAATGGTGGTTGAAGCTCCTTGTTGAAGAACACTCCTCATTTGGTCATTCTTTGAGTTTCTTGTGTAAGTTCCTTGCATTTTCTTCTTGAAAAACACTACCTTTACTCTTCTAAAGTTATGTTCTTGGCTCTAAATCCTTGAATAACTTATGAATGTGTGTTTTTGGTGAAAAAAAAAGCATTCTTGGTGGGAAAAGGTTTGAGCTTGAGTTAAAGGAGCCATATTGGAGAAGTAAGGCTTGAATCCATAGAAAAGATGACTCCAAACCCTTCTTCCTCCCACTTTCTATTTCGGCCATGATGATTATATGGTGTTAATGATGTTTATTGTTTTTTTAAAATGTAGTCTTGTTGTTTAAATGTGTTGGTGGAAGTCTTAAACTAAAGAAAGATGACTACTTGTAAGAAAAAGTATCACCTTTGGCTTGTGTGTGAGTTGTTTCTTGAAATGGATGAACTAAGAGCCCTAAAACCAACCTTGATGATTCTGCCCTATTCATTTAAATTAGGATTTGATGGTTAAAATTAATAAAGATAACACCTTTGTGGACTAATGGCTTGAGGTACTTGATTAAACCAAGAAAGAGTGTAAAAAGACAAGTAAAAATCCTAACTTTGTGCACTATGCAATTCAGCCATATGGTGTAACCAAGGGTTTGGAATTTTAAAATATGTTCTAAGACTTAATTAGGACACTAATGAATGGATTAAGTGAGGTGGATTAAGCATAATTGATTAATTAACTCTTAAATCGTACAATTTGACCTAATTAGGATTTAGCACCACTAATCATGTAATTAGTGAAGCAAAAAACTAATGCATAAGTGAGGATGTGGAATTACATAAGGAATATAAATAAATGAAAAACCCTAAATTTATGTTCACTTAGGGTTTCCAACTAAACCTAATTAGGATTTGCTAATTAAACACTTTGGTTAAATGACCAGTTTTTAGGCTACCTTTGGGAGAACATATATCCCTCCACAGAGGTCCAATAGGGATGTTCCATACATCATTTTGAATCTTGACATGTCAGATATGTTTTATCAAAATGTGGTACCATTTGAAGATGTGTAGCATTTTGTAGGTCCGATTGAGTGGAGACTGCCCAGGGAGGCCATGTCCAGGGGTTGTACGTGTCTGCATCAATATCCATGTATACTTACAACATCTCATACAAATATTACAACTTACAAATATTACAACTTTAACTTACAAATTGAAACATAAGCTTAAATGACATAAACTACTAGACTTAGGCAAAACGACATGAACACATATGACTATGAAACTCATCCTACATACATATGAGATGTTCATGCCCTAAGTCTAGCCTAGGCCAAGTGGCCATCAAAATGCACAAAGGTGCTAATCCTCCAATGACTCAACCTACGGGCTTCTTGCCCGTCGCTCCGGTGCCACTGCTACCTCCTGAAATAAAGCCCCCAATACGGGGTGAGATATACGAATATATCTCAGTAACCCAGAGGTTCTGGAGAAAACTCCTCCCAATGGCTCACTTCGATGCATATAAATAATATAAAATAACCACTTTTCAAAACAGGATAAAGCAAGGGATTTAGAGAAACTGGGGGAATATAGGAATACAAAATACGACGAAGCGGGAATGGTAGCTACCAATACCACGCAACGTCCTCGGCATATAAGCCTATGGGTCTCATCCAAGGCGTGTTCTTAGAACATCAACCAAGGTACCCCTCCCATCCGCATACACCCGAGACTTCCTAGTGTGCTCCTATCCGGATCACACACCACGACCCTGGGTCAACTGGAACTCCCTCTCGGAGACCTATCCAGTGGAAGTCCGAAACGCTCGAAGGCAAAAACTGTTTGCTGGCCAGAGACTCGGTACATATGTACCCTCATAAATACTCAATGCATGCACATGTCATTCTACATTACTCATATACATTTCCTACCATCACCTTCAACGGGTATGGGGAAACACACAAGGGGAACAATCCCCAGTACCAAGAGGTTACCTCAACATGTTCCTCCACTTAGCTCCACAGCACCTTATTTTCCAAACTTGTTACTCAACTGAATGCCTACACAGAGGACATTCCCAATTACTCAAAACTCATACGAATACATGCCATTTACAACTATACAAGCATGATTCAACCACTTACCTCAATCCCACTTGGTCCAGGACCAAGGGCAATCCACCGACTCACGGTTCGGGGTTCAAATCGACGTACGGCAACCTACAATATCCATGTACGAATCGTCAGTACATGGCAATTCTATCAAAACGCGAAGAACGTCAAATTTCTACACCCACACTAGGTAGGTTCGGCCAAACAAGGCTTAATTAAAAATTTATTTTTCTAAAATTTCTTTCTCATTTTATTATACATCCTTAGGTTGCCAAGAGGCTATACCAAGTGTCGTTTTCACTTTACGTCTTTTAAACATCGTTTTGACTAATATTTCGCTCTAGGATCATTTATGACCCTTAACACCATTTATTATTTTGCATTGATTCTTCCACTTTCCAACCACCAAACAACCCATCTAAATACCATTTAACACTTGAAACATCATCCAAGCAATGCAAACAACCTCAATTCCTTAAACTTCCTTAAATGGCCGAATTGTCACCTATGTAATACCAAGGGATTTCATTCCATTTTCAACCCTTCCACACTTCACACAATACCATTATATCCACATATAATCATCCAACAACTCACCACTAAACTCCTAACACATTTTCCAAGTTCAAAGTCATGACACCTCAATCTTCTAAGTTACAAAAATCATATTTTTCACCTAAAATTTTCATTGCATTTATAGCTAATACACATTATTCTAAGACACATTCATGTACAAACTTTTTTCAATTGAGCTCTCTAAACACCTCAATCACAAAATCCCCCTTTAGGGTTCAATAATTCAATCACCACATTCAACCGTTTAAAATGCAAGGAAACTCACCCAAATGCAAGGCACAAGGCTCCTCCTAACTATACTCCACCATTGGAGCACCTAGAAGCTCCGTGACCACAAATCTACAAGCTTGAGCCGCCTTGAGGAGGAGATTTCGAAAAATGTAGCTAGATTCAAGGCTTGCCACTAGTGCCAATGTGTTTATAAGGCCATTTACAACAAATTTCGACACAAATTTTGTTGGATTTGGTGGAGAAATGAGTGGTGTAGAAGGAAAAGAAAAAGCTTGGGTTTATGTCAATGGGGGAGGAGGGTGCTGCGGCCTTGGAGAGAGAGGGAGGGAAAATGGTGAATGAATAGTGTCCCTATGACACATGTGTTAAATAACTTAAGTGAGGTGGGCCCCACCGCCACCTCACGCGATTTAAAACTAACACGGATTTCCACTAAACGTTCCTAAATTCAAAGTCTATTTAGAAACTCTAATTTTTAACATTTACCATTGTCCTTTAATTATACTTGATCAGATGAATCTGGAATTTCCGGTCGTTCGGAGAAAACACTGTTTTAAGCTGTTGCGCGCGCTGTTGGCACGCTTCCCCAAACTAACTTATTTCCATCAATTTTTATCAGAAATCATATTTCCTAGTTCTATAGACCATTTATAAATCATATTTGAAACCTAGAGCTCAAAACTCCATCGGCACATTTTACAGTGCAATCGTACCGCGATATTTTGACCCGGTAAAACACTATTCACTGAATTTTCTGAAACTTGCCTAACACTCAATTTTTTGTTCTGAATCCATTTCCAGGGTTATTTTTACCATCTGAGACCTTCTACTCAACTTTTTATCTTCCTAGGGTTGCGTGTTGGCTAATTACCATTTTGCCATTTCTTTGTATTGGGCCTAATTTCAGGATTTTCACTAATCCTTCACTTAATTACTCATTTAATATTTTAATACTTAATTTAGAATTGC
The DNA here is from genome assembly GCF_033153095.1 of Gastrolobium bilobum. NCBI lineage: Eukaryota > Viridiplantae > Streptophyta > Magnoliopsida > Fabales > Fabaceae > Gastrolobium > Gastrolobium bilobum. The sequence continues at coordinate 41,160 of NW_026899299.1, forward strand.
GAGGTGTTATACCCATCGTGGTCCCTAGAAAATTCAAAATGGTCTCATTTTAGTCCTTTTGAGGGACTAATATGAGTTTTTTTGAATTTGTGAGGGACCACAATTTTAACTAAATGGGTCCATTTTAAATTTCTTAGGGACCACGATGGGCCTTTTTATTTGCCAGGGACTAAAGCGGACATCGTGAAAATTGCTAAGGATCAAAAAGGGTATTTACTCTTGTATGTATAAGGAAACATTAATTAATACATACAATCAAATCATTATAATACATGACATAAAAACATGCCTAATTTAATTCACACGGTGCATAAATATTAACCTTCAGTCATGGGTTCAGAATCTGTAATATCCATTTATCTTCCTTTTGCCACATGCAATTAATGCCAAATTATACAATAGTTTTACTTCGTTTTATTCAATAAAATGATTTAGTAGCACCGACAAACGGAGTAAATATTAATTTTTATATGTTAAGCTACAATCAAAAATCTCAATGAATGCACAGTAATTATCATGTTCTTCTCCTCAAAACAACTTCAATATAAAACAATATATTAGATGAACCATGTCACTCATTTACAATGATGCTCATAAAAAAATTGTATAAGTGCATCATCATGCTCTGAATCAATTACTAATTTCAATTTCCCACCATTTTTCCAATTAACACTGAGAAACTTTAAAAATTTTCAGAATTTTTACAAAAAAATTTGGCTTAGGGTTTTTCAACAAAAACAATTAAAATTATCTAATTAAACATGAAAAACAAAATTAAAAATGCAAGAAAAAAAATAAATAAGCTAAAGCAAAGGAGAAGGGATTTGAGATAGTTCCCTGTTTTAGCCGGATATTCTGTGTATGCTCATGAAGTTCCTTCAGCTTACTCAATTGTGCTTAGATGAACCATGTGTTCCCCATTTCCAGATTTAAATGTTGCTGTCCTCAGCAACAGATTTAAATCTAAAAAGAAAAACGCGTCAAGGAATAAAAACAACCAGTCGCTCTCTTGTTGTTTGTTCCCTTTTCGTCATCTGTAAAATTCACTCAATGACAGACATTAGTCTCAACACCTTCTCCTATCTTTTTTTATTTTTCAAAGTAAAAATAACTAAAATCGTGAAATTAAAGTAAAACAGTAAAGTGTGAAAACCCATTAGCGCTTGTTTTACGTCACGAGCCTGACGTACCTGACTTATGATCACGGTGGTTCAAAGTATGATCTTGGTGATGACCAAGCTCCATCATTTAGAAATTGTGTCCTACCGTAGTGCTCTTCTGTATATGGATGAGGTAAAGTAGTCTCAGAAACTTTGAACTTGACTTTTACATGCTTTCCTTTGCTCCTGGGCTTTTCCATCTTAACTTTTGGCTTACTTTCTTGAGAAGACTCCTCATTGTGTTCTTCTTCACCATTCTTTTCACTAATAAAGTAGACTTGATCTTGTGGTTGAGCTACGGAGGAGGAGACTTCTTTGTCAAAGAATTTGAAAATTGCTTGCTCTCTGTCTACTCGTAAGATCAGCTCACCTTTAAGTACATCAATCAGCGCTCCTGAAGTTGCCAAGAAGGGTCTTCAGAAAATCATAGGAATTGTGGCATCTACTTCAATGTCAAGGATGACAAAATCAACAGGAATGATGAACTTGTCAACCTTAACCAATATATCTTCAATGATGTCGTAAGCTTGCTTTGAAGAGCGGTCAGCCAATTGCACTATCGTCTTTGTGGGCTTCACTTCAGTAATCCCCAGCTTCTTCATCATGGGGAGTGGCATGACATTGATGCTAGCTCCAAGATCACATAAAACATTGTCCACTTCCACTTTGCCTATAGTGCATGGAATGCTGAAGCTCCTCGGATCCTTGACTTTGGTAGGTAACTTCTTTTGGATGATAGCATTACATTCCTCCGTCAGATTCACCGTCTCATATTCCTGCAACTTACGCTTCCTTGATAATAGATCCTTCATGAACCTTGCATAGTTGGGCATGTTCTCTAAAGCTTCGGCAAAAGGGATGTTGATCTGCAACCTCCTGAATATGTCTAGAAACTTTGAATATTGTTGCTTCTGAATCTCTTTCTTTAATCTCTGAGGATAGGGGATTCGAGCATATGGGGAGAGATCTAAGGGCTTGTTTTCCTTTCTAGAGCTTTCTTCTTCTCCCACTTGAATAGTTTCTTTTCGGCTTTTTCAGGATTGCTTTTGTCAACTTCAATTGTATCATTTTCCTTTTCTTCCTTCTTTTCTTCATCTGATGCTTCTCCATCCTTCTTCTTTTCTTCGGGCTGCTCCTCTATAGGCTGAATCACTATCCCACTCCTAGTATTACTTGGATTGACAACTGTATTGCTTGGAAAAGTACCTGGAGCTCTCTCAGAAAATTGCTTTGACAACTGGCCAATTTGAATTTCCAGATTTCTTATGGAAGCTTCTTGATTCCGGTGTGCTGATCTAGTCTCTTGCATGAAAACAGATGTGTCCTCTCTGAAAGCATTTGCACCTTGAATATAATCAGAAGTGGTCTTGCATAGTTGTGAAAAAGCTTTCTCCCACTCAGAAGTGTTACTTTGTTGTGGGGTATGTTGTTGCACTGGAAGGGGAGATTGAGCTGATGGTTGGATTTGTGATTCAACCCTGGATGTTGATTCTGATTCTTCTGATCATACCAGAGTCCATTGACCTCTGCTGGTGGCTTTTCCGCTGCTCTTATGTATTCACAATCCTTAGTTGCATGAGCCTCTTCACAAATACCACATTTAATATTAGAATTAGAAACAAAAGAAACTTGAGAAAGATTAAATTTTTTATTAAGGGCATCTAATTGTTCTTGTTGTTTCTTGTGCATTTGTAGCATTTGTTCATTTTGGCCTAAGAGTGCTTCATAGCCGTCAAACTTCATAATTCCTACTCTCTTTTGTGCAACTGGGGTAGGGGCATTGTCAAATTCCTAAGAAGCTAGAGATTCTAGTAATTCCAGCGCTTCCTCTGCAGTTTTTGTTTTCAGGGATCCTTTTGCAGCAGCATTCACCAGTGTTCTTGTGCTGGATGTCGTCCCTTGAAAAAAGATTCTTGCCTTCTCCCATGCTTCAATTCCATGTTGAGGACACTTCCTAAGTGTTCCTTTGAATCGTTCCCAGGCCTCGTACAAAGATTCGCTTTCTTTTTGTTCAAAAGCTGTGATCACCTCCTTGAGCCTTGCTATCTTTGAAGATGAGAAAAATCTAGCCAAGAATTTTCTTGTTAAGTCATCCCAATTGGTTATACTTCCTTCAGGTAGAGACTGCAGCCAATCTCTTGCTTCATCCTTCAGTGAGCAGGGAAATAGCCTAAGCAAGATAGCATCACGAGGAACTCCATTTACTTTTAATGTATCACAGTAAAGTAAGAAGTTATCGAGATGACTATAAGGGTTCTCTGTGCTACCTCCAGCGAACTGTTCTTTTTGAATCAGTTGCAGCAGTGCCGGCTTCAGTTCAAAGTTGTTAGCCTCTATGTTTGGTCTAACAATGCTTGCCGTCTGTGGGACTCGAGCTGGGGTCATGTAATCCCCCAACGTCCTTGGAGCGAGTTGATTATTTCCAGCCATTGGTTCCTCCTTAGGTTCCTCTTTTGGTTCCGTCGAAGTTGATGCCTTTGTTTCTTTCACTTTCTTTGCTTTTGCGTCTTTCCTAAGTTTTATTTCTGTCTTTTCTATCTCAGGATCAAACTACAAGATTCGCGGGTTAAGAGTACCTCGCATAAACTAAGATTGAAAAGATGTGCAGAAAAATGAAAAAAAACAAAATAGAAAACAAAAAATAATAATAAAATAAACAAACAAAGAATGCAGAAAAATAAATATGCAGAAAATTGATGCAGAATTTTAATGCAGAAAAATATTTTTGAAGAATGTATAAAGTGCAGAAAATTAAAACGTCCAATCTAAAAGTTAATTAGTTACTTCTAATGTTGAAGAATTCGATCCCCGGCAACGGCGCCAAAAATTTGATAGCGACTCGGCAAGTGCACCGATCGTGAAAGTAATAAAGTGTACAGAGTACGAGATCGTTCCCACGAGGATCAGAATTTCAAGCACTAGTTCGCTAATTGAGTTTTAGTTGGACAATCAAAGGTTTGGCTTGAGAGAATTTAGATGAAGAGAATTGTGGTTCAAAGAACTTAAAAGTAAAAACAAGTAGAATCATGCAATTATGAAATTCAGAATTAAGATCAAGAATCGCCCAAGCGTAGAGAATTTTGATTAAGATTTAAAACAAGCATAGTTAAGGTTTCGACTTCCCCCAATATCCTCAATATGTTATGAATTAAAAAGTCAAGAATCTATTTCTTAATATATTACCAATCAATTCTATCTGAGTTAATTACGGCTCAATTCCTTGTTACCATAAATCTATGTAATCTTGAAAGAACTCTAGTTCCCCGATTATTCCCCAAGAAAACATGCATTAAGATCAAGAATTACAAGATTGCATAATTACCCTATGTCTATTCCTATTCCTATTCCTAGATCACAAGGATTATGATAAATTATCAAGTCAAGGTTCATGCACCAACATCCTTATTGTCATACAATTCCCCAAAATCATTCTATAAGGAACAAACTCATAGAAAGCATTAAAGACGGATAATTTATTCAATTATAAAAAGAACAGGATTCATAGACAATTTAATTCATAAACATAATGGTTCAATTGGGTTCCATCTACCCTTAACTACATAAAAGACTACTCTAGCATACTGAATTGAAAAGAAATAATAAAGAAAAGAGAACCCCAAGCCTCCATTGGTGTGATGTTGACTTGGTTCCTCAGTGTTCCAGCGCTTCGCAACAGGATTCCTCCTTCAGTCTTGGTGTCTGGATGAGTATGTTTCTGAATTGGTGTCTTGGTCTTGACCCCAAGCTCTTTATTTATAGCTTTTTGGGGTTGTATTCTTCATTAAATCTCCAATGAATCCATATCAGATTTGTGGTTGATATCATCTTTGTTTCCTTTTTGCATTTGATATCTTGGAGATTGGTTGAAGATTTTGAGCTTTTAAATCTTGTTGTGATCTTCCATCACATCTTCTTATTGGAATTATATCTTATCTTAGTCAAGGTTGATGTGTTTCTTCCTTGTATCTTATAGAATCCTGCTGCATATCTTGATCAAATCTTTTCCTGGAGTTGCTTTGACCGTGTATGGACGTTTTAGCGTGCTGTTTGCGCGCTAAAACGTGCTTGATGTGTATTGATGTCTGCCTCTGGGAGTTTTGGTGTGCTATTGCACGTTAAAACGTGCTTTTCGAAGGGAAATTGATGTTGTCAGGGCGTTTTAGCGCTCTGTTGGAGGAGAGAGCTTAGTTTGGAGGAAAGAATAGTGAAGATCGTTATATCTTATTGACATATTCTGGATGATCTGTGACTCCACCAAACATCCCCAGGTGTCTAACGATGCAATCCGATTGAGGCTGTTCACATTCGCTCTTAAGGGAAAGGCTCTTAGTTGGTTGGAACGACAGCCTGCTGCAAGCATTCCAACCTGGGATGATTTATCACAGAAGTTCTTTGCTCAGTTCTTCTCGATGGAGAAGTACAACCAGATGGTGAATGATATCACCAATTTCACTCAATCTGAGGGTGAATCAATGTGTGAAGCATGGAACCGGTTCAAGGATTTGATGAGAAGGTGTCCTCAGTATAACCTGACTGCTGGTAATCAGGTTAGAATCTTCTTCAATGGTTGAAAACCTGAGGTTCGGATGGTGTTGAATGGTGCAACAGGAGGCACTATTAAAACTCTGAGAGCAAACGAGATTCTTGAGCTGATTGAGAGGATGGCTGCCAACGAAAACCAAGGGTTGTCAGCAAAGCCTAAAAGAGGTATCCTTCAACTAGAAGGTAATGATGTTGTGCTAGCTGAAAATAGTTTGTTATCTGAGCAAGTAGCAAACTTGACATCAAGGCTTGACAAGATGCAGCTTGCAGGTGTTCAGACTAAAGCTGCTGCCATTGTGTGTGAATACTGCTAGAACAATCATGAATCTAATGAATGTCCTACTTTGTTGTCTTATGATCCTCCTCAACAAGTGCATGTTAATGGCGTTTGGTATGATCAGAGACCTCAGCCACACAACATTCTGAGGACTCAGAATTATCCTTCTGGAGGCAATAATTTTCAGAGGAGAGTACAAGGAACTGGACTTGATTTCAAGTCTAATAATTATTTGCAGCCTCCACCAATTCCAGCTAAGGAACCTTCTGATTTGGAGAAGCTAGTGGGACAAATGGCCAGAACATTCTAATGCTTTTATGGAAGAAACTCGGGCAAATACCAAGAATACACAGGCTTCTATTAGAAACTTGGAGAATCAAATTGGTCAACTGGCCAAACAAATGGCTGACAGAACTCCAGTACCTTCCCTAGCAATACAGTTACTAATCCCAAGGAGGATTGTATGGCTGTCACAACTAGAAGTGGTAAAGTGGTAGCAGCACCAGAAAAGCGAGCAAAAATGTGGGAGCTGATGAGAAGCTTACGGAGGTTAAGGAGCCAAAAAAAGAAGTGGTAATTCCTTCTAATGCTGAAAAGGAAATTGTTAAAGAGCCACCTATTTTTGCTGAAAAGAAGAAATTTGAGTTGAATCCTGAGTATGTGAGAGCCATGGCACCCTATCCAGAACGATTCAAGAAAGATGCTCAAAAGCAGCAATATGCAAGATTTCTTGATATCTTCAAGAAATTGCATATAAACATACCTTTTGCTGAAGCTTTGGCTAACATGCCAAATTATGCCAAGTTCATGAAGGACTTGTTATCGTAAAAACATAAGCTTCAGGAATGCCAGACAGTAAAACTCACTGAGGAGTGTAGTGCCATCATACAGAAGAAGTTTCCATCCAAACTCAGTGATCCAGGGAGCTTCAATATTCGCATTACAATTGGTAATACTGATGTTGGCAGAGCAATGTGTGATCTTGGGGCAAGTATTAATCTGATGTCGTTATCTGTTTGCAAATCTCTGGGAATTACTGAGTTAAAACCCACTATGGTTTCTCTAAACTTGCTGATAAGTCTGTGAGGAAGCCTAGTGGTATTATTGAAGATGTTCTTGTGAAGGTGGACAAGTTCATCTTCCCTGCTGATTTTGTGGTGCTGGACATGGAAGGGGGAGTTGAGATGCCTCTTTTACTGGGTAGACTTTTCTTAGCTACATCTCGTGCACTGATTGATGTTGAAAACGGGAAGCTCGAGCTAAGAATGAATGATGAGACCGTTACTATCCACGTCTTTGATTCTCTAAAACAGTCTTCTCACAAAGACGATTGTTTTAGTCTTGAAGTCTTAAGGAAAGAAAAAATGTAGCGGTTGAGGTTCCTGAAAAAGCAGATGATTGCAAAGAAGATAGTACCTCAAAAGTGGAATTGAAAGAGCTTCCTCAAACTCTAAAAGATGATGTCAAAGAGGTGAGGATGCCTCAAAAGAGGGGTAATCCTACAAAGAAGAAGGCAATGAGAAAAGAAGTGGTGAAACTCTTTGATACGAGTTGGAAGAGACACCGAGAGCCGAAGTTTGACAAGAGACACTGAGACTCTATCTCTCAGAAAAATCAATTCTTCAAAGAGTTCTTAACATGGCTTCATGGTTTGGAACAAATCTGGGAATTGTGGTCTCATACACCAAAGCATCCAATACCACCGGACCCTCCATTTGCTGAGTCATCCCACGCTGCTGAAGGAGATGACATGGAGGGTTGATTATATCTTCTTGCTGACGGAGATTTTGTATATTAGTTTATTTTTCTGTTTCGTATTTTTAGTTACTTTGTGTTAGTATATCTTTCTCTGATGTTTTAGCGTGCGCATTATAGTTTATCCTATATGCCACTGTTTGTTCCATTGTGCAGGTTTTTCTTCTTTCTTGTGGTTTAATTATTGCTGAGGACATCAATTCTCTAAATCTGGGAATGGTAGGCTTGCATCTTAGAACTGCTGAAATTCTTCTATCATGGGAGATATTCTAACTCTTTTAATTTTCTTAGTTATTTTTGTAGTATTTTGTGTGCCCTTGATTTAAAAAAAAAATGATCTGTTTTTCAAGTAATTCTCAAGTTTAAATGTGCTTATCTAGTTAATGTGCTTGACTGAATTCTTGGAAGCATGTTGTATGACTTTCTGGCAGGACATTGCATAAATACAATTGGATTACATGATTGCTCGTTTGCCTGAACTGATGTTGTGAAATTCTGATAATGTCTGAAGTTAATTTTCTTGAGTCTATATTGATACCATAGCTGTGAGGTTTGAGCTTAAACACTGAATTTTCTTGTTGAGAGATCTCACTGTTGTAACACTCTAGAACTTGATCTGTTTCTCTATTATGCATGCATTGGTTGAAGTGATAAAGGCATTTTGTTCTTGTTAGCTATTGGCCAAAATAATCCACCTGTATGAAAATTTTCCATTGCTAGCCCCTTGAGCCTGAACTTAATTTTGTTGATAAATGACCTGTGCCTAATTGATGGCTTAGCCTATATCCATGTGACTTACCTTGATTGAGATTGAATTACTGATGTGTTGAAAATAAAACAAAGAAATTGAGGTAAGCTCTACAAAGGTCAAGTAATTAGGGGATGTAAATTTCATCTGTGCCCTTAAAAAATAGGGGAAAAAAAGGGTGAATGTGCATAAAAGGTGTTTGGAAGGAATTAATTCTCGAAATTCTGTGGGAATGTTAGTGGAGCAAAACCATTGAGTTGAATGTGTTAAAGTGAAATAATATCAGTTTTTCAATCTCATTGTTGTTTGAGCTACGTCCATATATTCCTACCCTATAACCCGGCCAAGTTACAACCTGTGAAGTCCTTTGGATCAATTGATGCATGTGTTTGATTCTTCATTTTTAAGAATTTTTTAGAATATGATCAAGCCTATGGTAGTGTTATAGCTGTGATTGGTTGAGTGCTAATGATACCCTTAAACACTGAGTGTTGAGTGGACATTATTTATCTGTGTGAGGGGTAATCAATGTAGACTTGTATCTTTAAAGAAGCTGATGACATTGTTGGGAGTTTATGATATTGGGTCAGGCATGCATGGCATATTGTGTCTGAGAGTGTCTATGGATTGTTATGTTGGATTAATTGAATATGTCTTGGATTGAGTCTTGTACATTGCTGGGGACAGCAACGTTTAAATCTGGGAATGATTTGATATGCCTCTAGCATATGTATGATTTTTAGCCAAAATGAGAAAGAAATCTTGATTAATCTTGGAGAAAAAGGGCTAGAATTACTATTAATTTGATAAATCTCAATCAAAGATTGTGCAGCTGATTTCCTTCTAATTTTGTAGGAAAAGAAGACAAAACTGGAGCCAAATGGAGACTTGCCAAAATGAAGATCCACGCTCATAGCGTGGATTTCATGCTGATGGCGTGAAGAACCAGAGACTCCCACGCTCATAGCGTGGAGTTCACGTTGATGGCGTGAAACCATTCTTTCTCCCACGCTGATAGCGTGGAACTCACGCTGATGGCGTGAAGATTCAGAGGCAGCCACGCTCTTGGCGTGGATCTGACGCTGAGAGCGCCAGTTTGCAAAAATCACAGCTCGTGCTTTTTAAAAGGGCAGTTTTGGAAGATGAAAAGGGGGACTATAAAAAGGATGCTCAGCACAGAATTAGGTATTCGGGACCTAAGGAGACCGTCGTGCGTCAGAAGGAGAGCTCCGGAGAGAAATTCTTGTTCTTCTTCTTCTTCTTTCTCTTTTACTTTATGTTTTTATGAATATTGGATTTTTAGCCATGATTATGTTTGGCTAGTTTTTTCTTTATTATAGTTAGGGTCACAAACCTTATGTGAACCCTTGTTACGACGGATTGATTTATAATTGCTCATTTATATAAATTGTCTTTATCTTTACCTTGTGCGTAATTATATCTTCTTTATTGGAATTGATCAATCTAGTAGTTGAAGATAGTTTGAGGGTTAGAACCCTAGATAGGAATATTGGGGTTTTCATCTTGAAAGGGGGTAAGATAACAATTAGTATGCATGCTAGGAATAGATGTATATTTAATTGCAGTTGCTTGAATTATCGTGTTCATTGCTTAAATCTCATGAGGGGTTACTAAGGGATTAGGATTCCAATTGAGATTAAAGGGTTAAATTGCCAAGGGATTTGAATTTGACTAATTAATTCTAGATGATAATTATCTGAGTATTTATATAAATAAATATTTTTAAATCAATCCAAAGTAATAAGTGGGGATCATATGGTGAGTGCGCTCTAGCTACAATGCTTTTCTCACATTTACAAAAATCAATTCTTAGTTATTTGTTCTACTTCTTATAAATAAAATTACAAAAACAAGTCTTTATTTTTAGTTCTCACTTTTACACAAATCGACAATAATTGTCACAAACCATTTGAACTCTTCAATTCTTCAAAGGAACAATTAATTGATATACGATCACAATCCCTGTGGAGACGATATTCTACTTACTTTCTATATTACTTGTGCGATCGGTATACTTGCCGGGAAGCATCAACCATATGTAATGTTAACAAACTTGTCTTAGATAGGGATGGCAAAACGGGCTCAGCCCACCGGGCCGGCCTGCCCCACCCTGCCAAGCCCGCCCGTGCTGAATTTTTTAATTTTTTTTTCTTTGTTTAGTGTAAAATCTGACGGGCTTGGCGGGCAGCCCGCCTCGACCGCCCAAACGGGGCTTGGCGGTTAGAGTTTTCTTGCCCACTTTCACAGGCGGGGCGGGGCGGACCAACCCGCTTTTTGGCGGGATTATGGCGGGCACGGGCGGGCAGCCCTCTTTGCCATCCCTAGTCTTAGAACATAGTGTTGCAAATTTTTTTCTGCTTCTCTGATTTCGTTGGTTTGTTTTTATTTTTTTTTGTTTTTTTTTTTGTTTTGCTGTTTCATTTTCTTGTATAAAAAAAATAATCAATATGAAAAATCAGTATTAATAAAGGAAATAATTAAATAATATTTTAATATATATTTTTAATTTATTTTGATTTATGATTCTATCTTAGGATTCACGACAAGTGACACAAAAAATAAATCAAACTATACACGATACGCATTCCGATTCAATATGATGTGCTTAATGTAAAAACTGACTGCTACATACTCTTAAAATAGCGATATAATTTAAATTGGGAAATAGTAGTCTCATGTTGTAGGAGGCTACTATCTTATGCTATAGACACTTCGATAAGTGTGCTGCTATTTTCTTTTCTTTTTTTTAGTGGTGAGTCCCATCATTTTGTGTCTTAGCATAAGATATGCTCTCTCCTACAAAATGAGAATAGACAAACCTATTTAAATTTTAACCAAAAATTGACACATCTTACATTTTATGATCAAAATTACTTTATAATAGTATTATACTCTAATAACAATGCTATTGGATTGGGACCTGTCAAATTCTGTATTTTCCACCATGTAATCATCATTGTTATCATGTGACAAAGCAATTCAACCACTCCACTTCGCTCGGTGAGTCTCCCTGAAATTCTACAGAGAATCAGAATAAGAAACTTTCAATTTGAAGCAAAGACTCAGATGTTTCAGTAATTAAAGTCACTCACTTTCAAAGTGATAGCAACTTACCAGCTACAATGAGTTGAAATGAAGATATGTCTCGAGTCAGAGTTCACTCTCTGTTGAGCGGAATTTGTGAATTGCTTAACTGATTCCCTATATTTTATTTATATGAAAATTATATTCATTAATTATAGGAACAGAAAATTGCAATATCTAATGTTGGAAATATACAAATCAAATCTTAAACTGATTGTAAATCAAATTAATAATATTGTAGCTCCTTCAACACTCATCATCAATCTCTACGCAAAATCACATTGTAATAGTTTCTTTCTTGTATTTTCACCATTTTCTTATTCCACTGTAGCTTTGCTTCTACTCTCTCTCTCTCTCTCTCTCTCTCTCTCTCTCTCTCTCTCTCTCTCTCTCTCTCTTTCCTTGCTTTAATGTGAAGCCTCTGGTTCCTTCTCGTTGCAAATTTTTCATCTTTGTTCTTTGCTCTATATTGGGTTGAATTTGTTTGGATTATCAGTGTTATATTTTAAAGAAAAAAAAGTGAAAGAAAACGCTTCAATGGAAAATGGGTCTATCTCAGAATCTTTAGACAGGGGCAAGGCTATGAGGGGTGGCAGTGGCAAGAGACATGATCCTAATGCTGCCATAGTTGAGCCATTTGTGCCAAGAAGTGAGCACAATCCTAAAGAGTTGAGGTCATGGGCAAAGAGAACTGGTTTTGTGTCTGATAACTCTGGGGAAGCTGGGACTAGTGCCAGTGAAAAGTTTGATAGTGTTGGGTTTGATGTAGAGAAGAGTGTTGATGATCAGAGAGATGGAGGGTCCTCTCCCAAGATAGAGATCGATCCAATCCTGGGGCTGGCGAGGCCCAATAAGGACAATGAGATTGAACCAGTTTCTGTGTTGAAGCATGGAGCCATGAGGAGTGAGAAGGACACAGTTTTGAGATCAAAGGATGCGTGGAATGGTAGAGTAGGGAACCAAAAACAGAGGAAGAAAAATAGGGATGAGCCTGTTTTGGCCTTGGTTGCTAATGATGACAAGAAAATTGGGTTAAGAGGGAATGGTGATGCTAATGGAATTGTGACTTTGAATCGTGATAACAATGGCCATGGAGTCCCCGCTGTTGCTCCTCTTCCCGAACAAAAGAACGAGGATCAAGGTGTAGGTGAAGAAGATGTTAAGGTGAATTTGTATCCGGAGGGGGAGGAACCTGCTGATAGAGGGTGGCAGGCACCATCTGAATTGAAGTACGGGCTTAGAGAAAATCCGGGTCTTGGTTAGTTTAATTTCATTTTTCTGTTTCTCACATTGCATGGTTCTTATCAGCATCTAAGTTAGAATGCTCATTTTGGACAGTTCTGAAAATAGTCTGGTTACCCTTATGTCCTAGTCTTATGTCTATATATTCATTGTACTCTAATCAGTTTCATTTATCATATAATCTTTGAACTGCCTAATATTATTGTTTCAGCAATGTTACTTTCTCATATGTGGTAATGTAGCTAAGTTCTGTGTGTTTGGGTGTTCACAAGCCCATAAGTCTGTTCAATTATAAGCTGGAGATTGTTCCTCATGTTTAAATCCACACATTATGAGTATGCCTATACCAAGGATGCCCTATAACTGGCCTGGTTTGAGTACTATTCAACAAGTTAACGCAGAACTCATTCTGGCCATTTATCATGTTGTTTGATATAGGGCTTTGAGAGCCTTTCCCTCCCACTTTTCCTAACAAATCATTGTCTTAACTAATTACTATGATACTATCTCATAAATAGAAAGTTTAATTAGCTAAATCCTGTTCTCTGTTAAAATTTATCAATTCTTTTTGACTTACATCTTAGTGTCTTCAACTGCAGTACCTCTTATCTATTACGGCCTGCAGCACTACCTATCATTGATTGGCTCGCTAGTATTAATCCCATTAATCATGGTACCAGCCATGGGTGGAACAGATGTAAGCGTATACTGTTATGTAATGGTTGATGCTCTTATTATGCTCTAGGAATAGTTTTCCATATTCATATGAATTCACTTTTCCATCAATGATTACAGAAGGATACTGCTAACGTAGTTTCTACAATGCTGTTTCTTTCTGGCATCACAACAATACTGCATTCCTACTTTGGTACCCGTCTACCTTTAGTTCAAGGGAGCTCATTTGTGTATTTGGCACCAGTATTGGTTATCATAAATGCTGAAGAATTTCGAAATCTTACAGAACATGTAAGTTCACTGAAAACAGAAGATGTTAAGCTCTTTCAGGCTTGTATAATTACATCAAGTAATCTAAATCCCGGTACACTATCTGCATTTCAAAATACTACTTCCTGGAAAACAAATGTTAGGATTTGTTAACTCGCATGATACCTGTGCTTAAACTTAATATTTGAATCACCAGCATAATTTTTCCTTTCCCTTTCTTTCTGCTTTGATGCATCTGCTATCAGAGTTCTTTGTTTGTTTTTGTTTCAACCCAGTGAAAGATATTGTTGTTCACAGGTCACATGTAACTTTGGCTTTTCTTCTTCTAGTTGGTAATTATTCCATGTTTTGATATCAATGCCTGCTTATAACTGCAGAAATTTAGGCACATGATGAGGGAACTCCAAGGAGCTATAATAATTGGTTCAATACTCCAATGTATCCTGGGATTTAGTGGTTTAATGTCTCTTCTTCTCAGGTAACAAGAAGCTGAATGTGATCTTTCTTGGGTTCACCCGAGCTTAATAAATTTCTGGTGGGAAAGAAATGTGTTTCATCTCTTCATGTTGATTTTAATACGTTTATTTATTTTGTTAGTTTGCTAATCTGATATCTTGTTAAATAAAAATGTGTATGCATCCATTTCCGTGTTAATTCATTGTCTCTGACATGGCTCTTAGAAAAATTAACATGATTTACTCATTCAGAAAACAACAAAATTGGAACAGAATAGGCCTTTTATGTGCAATTTAAAGCACATATTTTGATGGGATTTTATATTGGTGAATGAAGTGAACATAATAGCTACTAAATTTTTATCAAAAGAAAGTTATTAAGACTCAAGTCTAACGTAATTCTTTGCAATTTGACAACAATTTGTTATAGGGTAATCAACCCAACTGTGGTGGCTCCAACTGTTGCTGCTATAGGTTTAGCATTCTTCAGCTATGGCCTTCCACAAGCTGGCACTTGCTTGGAAATTAGCATTCCACTGATAGCATTGGTTCTAATATTCACACTGGTGAGTCCTGACCCAAGCATTTCAAGCAGCACTGATATATCTGGTATTTGAAAATTCTTTCATGTGGTTGCAAAATTGCTTCTTGTCATGCTCAAAAGGCTGTTTGTGGCTGTCTCTTTTACACAAGCCATGGACATTAGACCTTTTACTAAGTGATTTCAGTACTTCTCTATATTTCTTCCTTTTCTTTTTCTTTTTCTTTTTTAAATGTTTCTTCCTTTTCTTATTTGAAGCAGATAAAATTATTAATATATTTTTACCTAACAACTTAAGTTTTTAGGACAGTTGGTTCATAACATTTCAAAACTCATATTGTTATTTCTTCTTTTTTTTATTTCAAGCATCTTCGAGGAATATCTATATTTGGACACCACATGTTTCGGATTTATGCTGTAAGTACCTTAAATTAAGATGTTACTTGTTTGAGTTGTTTTTTTTTTTTTTCTTTTGTTACATGATATTCATTATGTCTAATTTTATGTGCTCACTCGTTTACCAAGTCACTTTCATGCTAGAAGTTTAGATGATTCTTCTTTTCTGACATGAATGCTTATACTTTTCTTGCGCAATGACATAAACAAGATTGCTTGTTATGCTGTTACCTTGCGCATAAAAAAGTAATATTGTTAATAATTTGCTGGGTGCAATGCGTCTGATATCCTTTCTAAACTTCAACAGTCCTACACATTGTGATGAAAGAAAAGAAAATTACTCAAGCATGAGTTCATTCAAACCAGTTGATATCTGTGGTGCCAGTTTCTCTAGATAGCTAATCTTGAAGACTTTAGTAAATATCACTTCAAAGTTTAAATTAGTCAGGACTCTAAAGCAAAGCTCCTGATTTATTGTGAAGAAATTAAATTATATATGCACGCTCTGATAGACATTTCTTTTTTTTTTTTTTAGACATTTCTCGATTATCTCTTATTTTCCATGTAATTAAGTGTAGGAGATAAATAAAATAGTTGTTGAGAGTACTAAGTAAATTTTCCTTAATTAAATGTGGATATACTAACAAATTCTGTTGACGAACTTTTTAATATTTGCAGGTTCCCTCGAGTGTTACAATAGTTTGGATATATGCATCTTTTTTAACAGCAGGGGGAGCATTTAACTACAAAGGATGCAATCCCAATATCCCAAGTTCAAACATTCTTACTGATGCATGCAGAAAGCATGCTGATACAATGAGGCATTGCAGGACTGATGTATCCAATGCATTGTCAACTTCTGCATGGCTCAGAATTCCTTACCCATTACAGTGGGGGTTTCCTATTTTCCATTTTAGAACTTGCATAATCATCGCCATAGTGTCTCTAGTTGCCTCTGTGGATTCAGTAAGTACATTATTTAAATGCTTGCAAGTGCAAAATATCATCTACTTTAGACTGAGAAATTCAAAAGGGGGAAGCAAAACCATTACAAACATTAACGATATTTTGTCCTTAAATTCAATAAAGTGGCGCACACCCACACCCACACACAGAAACAGATAACTATTCACTTTATAATGAGTTTGGGAAAACTCAAAGCACCATCTCAATGTGATGCCGAAAGGGTGGTGGGTTCAATTCCTGAGAATCGCAACTGTTGAGGAGGATAGTGAGACTCAAACCTAAAATCGGATTAGTCAAGACCGTTACAGTTTTGGACACTGATTAGCATCTAAAAAATTGCATGTTATGTCACAATTGCAAAGGGGTGGTTATCTATCATGAAGGTCCCAAACCCCGTTTTAAAGCTCAAGATGAATTTTCATGTTGAAAGCAAGGATCAAACATGAACAGGACATGAAACTAAAATTGTAACTTATGTGAATGGTATGTTTGTTTTCCAGGTTGGAACTTATCATACTGCATCTTTGCGAGTTAATTTGAGGCCTCCAACTCCAGGGGTTGTGAGCAGAGCGATAGCATTGGAGGGTTTCTGTAGTATCTTGGCTGGTCTTTTGGGTTCGGGTACTGGATCAACAACGTTGACAGAAAATGTGCACACAATTGACATAACAAAGGTGGCAAGTCGGAGGGTAGTGGAAGTTGGAGCAGCTTTCCTGATTCTATTCTCATTTATAGGTAAAGCAACAAAACTTGGTGACATAATCACATAAATCATAATTGATGTGTGTAAAGAATTAATTCAAGCCAAAAACTTAAGTTGGTGAGTGAGGCTACATTATTGGTTGTATATATCTCTAACACGCCTTCTCATACAAGAACCCATTAGGTTTGAAGGGTGGATAATGCACACATTCACCTACCTATGCTAAGAAATTTCTCAAAAAAAAGTTGGGGGCGGTGAGGATCGAGTCCGTGACACCAAAGTTCTGATACCATGTAAAGAACCAATTCAACTCAAAAGCTTAAGCTGTTGGATGAGGCTACATTAATAGTTTTATATATCTCTAAGAATGTCATTCAAAATTATTAAACAGATATATATTTTCATTCCTCTACTATATATTAATTTTTGATGCATTAGAATTAGTTCTCTGATTGTGACTGTTATATCAGATTTTATATCTCAGTAGAATCTGAATCCCTGATGGTTTTAAAATTATTTAGATACCTCACCTGAAGGAAGTTTGGATATTTTCTGTACAACATGTCAACTTGTAGTCTTGTCCAATTCATGCAATAAAATGCTAGTGTGGTACTATCTATCTATGCCCTTTATTTTGTAGGAAAAGTGGGTGCTCTTCTTGCTTCAATTCCACAAGCCTTGGCTGCTTCTGTACTGTGTTTCATATGGGCTCTTATTACAGCATTGGGCTTGTCAACCTTACAGTATGGTCAATCAGCAAGCTTTAGGAACATAACAATAGTTGGCGTTTCATTGTTCCTTGGTCTATCCATTCCTTTCTATTTTCAACAATACAACCCTCAATCCAGCCTGATACTGCCTGCTTATCTGGTTCCTTATGGTGCTGCATCTAGTGGACCATTCCATTCAGGCTTTGAACAAGTAAGCACTTCTCTTTTTAAACATCCCTTGCCTCCAATAAAAGTTAAGAACTATAAGAAGGAACAGCTTTTATAAGTTGTATATGAATCTGTCAATCATCAAGTTTCATTAATTCACAAGCTTATGACATCTGTGCTGATTTCTCCTGATTTAAGCAACTCTAGCGGCTAAATCTGCTAGCGGCTAATAGTGCAACTCTAGAGCAGGGGTAAAAATTACTTCTTTGATCCGGAAGATATGGCTTCAAATTCTAGGATAAGGTTGTGTTAGGGGTGTGTATGGTTCCGGTTCGGAAAAAATGTTCTGTTCTTAAATTGGCTAGAAAAAATATGGTGTAGTTCGATGGTTTCGTTCGCAGTTTTGTTTGGTTAATTTAATTTTTTTTCATATTCCTAAGAGAGGAAATGGTTCGGTTTAAAAATCGAAGCGAACCAAATCGGTAAGGTTGTCTGATTCAAGAATTGAACCAATTTCGAGAAAATGATTCAATAATTCTTAAACCGGTTCAAAGAAAATAATTCGATTCTTTGATCAGTTTGAAAAAAATATGATTCTTTCAATGCGATTCAGATTGGTCAATTGTTCAGGTTGGTTCATTTTTATTTGTTTATCCCTACACTGTATATAAGGATTGCTCTTGCCTTACACTAATTAGTCAAAGTTTAATGGAAAGTAATTTTAAAATTGCAAATTTTTTTATTTTTTTTAAAGAGAAGATGAACTAACCTAGCATACCCAAATATTTCAGCTTGATTTTGCAATCAATGCTCTTATGTCCTTAAACATGGTGGTTACACTGTTTGTGGCAATCGTACTAGACAACACTGTCCCAGGAAGTCAACAAGAACGAGGGGTGTATATATGGTCCCGAGCTGAAGACTTTGCAACTAATCCCTCACTGCCATCCCCATATTCTCTGCCAAGGAAAGTCGCTCGTTGTTTCTGTTGGGCAAAATGTTTGGATGTCTGAATACTAGGTGATCTCTGTTTTCTATTAGGCTTAAATATCTTTTTGGTCCTTATAAATAAGGTCAATCATTTTTTCTTTTTAAAGGAGAAAAATTTTCTTCTATTAATGACTCATGGTATAAATATATCTCATTTTAATTTTATTTTTCTTTTCACTATTTTATAAATCTCACTTATGTCATGAGTTATTGGTAGAAGAAAAAAATTTCTCTTTAAAAGAAGAAAAAAAAATCGATAAACAAATGAAAAATGTAAGAATTATGTAATAGAAAGAAAAATTAATTTCCTACAAACACAACTTTTCATGGAATCCACAAATTTAAAAAAAAAAAAATAGAAAGAAATAGACACTATTATCGATGAAACTTGTGAGTGCAGGAAAAAAAAATTTCCTACTTGTTACATAACTAACATTTCCCTAAATAAATATACCAAAATTGGTTTTATTCTCTCTAAATTTTAGTTTTAATTTATTTCCTTGGTTTTTTAAAAGTTAAGCACTTTTGGTCCTAACTATTATCATAAATCCATTAAGCACTAACAAGTCAAAAGGAGTCTCAACTCAATGATAAGTTACCCATCATCATTTAACGAATTTATATATGATAGTGGCTTGGATCAAAAGTACTTATTTTTAAATAATAAGAAAAACAAACTAAAACGCAAATATAAGTACTAAAACTAAAAGTTAGTATATTTGAAGGACCAAAACATATTTAAGCCTTTGTTTTATTCATGGCTCATGGTAACATTTTCTGCTGATTTTGCTTGTTAATTTTTTCTGTCTTGTGGGGACCAGCCTGGGGAGAAAAAGATAAAACAGAAAGTCATAGCTTGGAGCCTTGGAGATTAGATGATATTGCAGCTCATGAAGAATAAAGATCAATATACATGGGTATAATTACAGCGACACCAAATAGGACATATAGTTTACCACTAATTATGATTGTGAAATTACACGGCTGCTTTTACATACATCAATTTTTGAACTGAAAAAAAAAATGTTGTACTTCTACATTTATAATTTTTAATCACTTCATTGTCCATTTTTGTAGTTTCAGCTTGAAATTTGGAGTTGCAATTGATCACTGACGATTGGAAAAAAGAAAAAAGAATAAAAAAAAAGGAGGATATATTTATGGTTGTAGCCTTTAGACTCAACCCTCTAATGACCCGCTAGGAGTTTTATTTGAGGATATGGATTGGTTCATCAAAGGAAAAAAAGAGAAGAAAATAATAAGTTTTTTTTTTTCGGAGAATGAAAATAATAAGTCATAAACCGCAGTTAATCTGCTTTCCCTTTTGTTTTCCTGAACTGAGGGGGTTGGTGTTATTTCTATATAAGTTTCATGACAGTGAAATGTTATTTCTTTTTTATTTTCCTGAAACTTTGGCCTTGTGTACTCTTTTAAATATTGAAATTAAATTATGTCAAAACTTAACGGAAATAAATTAATTAGTAAACTAATTATTAATTTTTTTTGTTAATTAACTAATTATTAATTTATATAAATTGTAAAAATATATTTAAAATTTAAAAGAAGTTACAAGTATTTACTCTTAATTCAAGGAATATTGTGATGTTATTGACTCTCCTATGATGCTTAATTTACATATATTAAAGGAAAACTATGGTAGTTCACTTGCTTAAATTGAGATGCTAGTATCATTGGTAATCTTGTATAATGTACTAAATCAATTATTTCTTTTGAAGTTTGTGAACTTTCAGACCCGGTGATGATAGTGCTAGTAATGGCTGAAGATAATTGTGGTAGTTGACTAACGGCGGTGGTGGTTAATGGTTATGGTGGCTAGTTGGTGGTAGCCAATGGCGATGATGACAATGGTAAAGGTTGGTGCGATGGTGGCACCTGAGGGTAGCTAATGTGAGTGATGGTAGGCGGTGATCAATGGCAATTGTGGTGGTGGCTTGTGCCTAATGCCTGGTGGTTAGGGGTGGCGGTGGCTCAAGTTGGTGGTGAAAGGTGGCCAATGGCAACAACGATGGTGGTGGCAGCAAATGGAGGTGGGTGGTGGAGGTGACGACGATGACAGATGGCAATTATTGGAACACCCTGTTATCGGACAGGTGCATTAACATTGATTATGATATTAATCGCAGTTACAATCACAGCAATTTATTTAAAATACGGAAAAAAAAATTTCTTTTTATTACGTATGCGATTTAAACAACCGGATTACACAATATATAAAAAAACTATGATCGCAAGTGAAATCTAAATATCGAAGTAATATTCTAAATGCCTAACTATCACACAACATTTATTTTAAGTTGCTAAGAGGTTCCCATAAACTAACATAGCACAAAACTCTTTTTTCCAACTTTACCAAAACAAAGTGTGCTTCAGTTTTCTCAAAATTGGGCATGATTCACTCATCAATAAATTCCCATCTTTTATTATGTTAAACTAGACTCTTCCACCTTTCCAACAAGGTATCACACGCCTCATTTGGAGTTCTCTACCGGTTATATCCATTTGAAGTCTGACAAGCAAAACTGTCAACTAACACATAACATCCCACACGATTTCTACAAATCTCAACGTTTCACTCAACTAATTTCTCTCAAAATTTTATATAGAATAGTAGACACCTAGATCTTCAATTTGGTATGTCATAATCTTAATTTGAGTAATAAATGAGGGAGATATTAATTTTGGAAAACACAACCTGAGACTAGTGTTTAACAGGTCTACGTTAGGTAGTCTCTGACTCTCCACTCATTTTGACCTACAGGGCGCTACACAACTTCAAATTACACCAAATTTTAGGAAAGTATAGCTGATATCTTAGGATTTAAAATGAGGTATGGTATCCTCATTTGGACATCTGTGGAGGGAGATATAGTCTCCCGAAGTTGGTCCTAAAACTGATCATTTTCTTAGAAGATTTGACTGCATATGCTTTGTTTCCTGAACTAATTCCCACTTACTCTAAGTGTGTTCTAATCTTGGTAGGGTGTTCTCCCCATTAAATCATATCAACTTTGTTTTCCTTGGCTTCAAATCTTGCTTATCTAAGTTCATCCTTTTAAACGCGTCCTAAAGGATTATATCTGCATAACTATTGGGATCTACGAAGAGTGGCACTTGCCGTGTTTCCTCTTAGGTACCTTCTTCTCTTAGGTAGTTTCTTCTGAGGTAGTTTCTTCTGGCACTTGTCGTGTCTCCTCCGACACCCAAAGCCCCACTAATCACATTACAGTAAAACATAGCTTTTGGGAATTCGTCGCCTATGATGCACGGACACGGACACGGGACACGACACGACACGACACGCCGACACGTTAATTCTAAAAAATGTCATATTTGGACACGTTGGGACACGTTTTGATATTAAATAAAAATTTTAATATATATAATATAATTTATATTTAATACATATAAGAGTCCATAATAAGTCATATAACCAATCAAATATTTAAATTTCATAACATAAATATAAATATAAATAATTTTTTGTACTTTGTTAATTTTTCATGTCAAATTTCATAACAGAAAAAAATTAATTTATTAATTATTTCTCTTATATTTAGTTAACAAAATAAAATTAAAATTAAAAAAAAAAAAAAAAACATGTCCGAGCGTGTCCTAACGTTGACTGCGTGTCCTAAAAAGTTGACCGCGTGTCCGAAAAACATGTCAGAACGTGTCGGAGAGTTGACCGCGTGTCCCCAAATGTTGACCACGTGTCGGACGCGATTCCGAGCGTGTCGAAGTGTGTCCGTGTCGGACACGTGTCCGACACGCAAAAAAAATTTCAAAGTGCGTGTCCGTGCTTCAATGTTCGTCG
Source organism: Gastrolobium bilobum (assembly GCF_033153095.1). Classification (NCBI taxonomy): domain Eukaryota; kingdom Viridiplantae; phylum Streptophyta; class Magnoliopsida; order Fabales; family Fabaceae; genus Gastrolobium; species Gastrolobium bilobum. The sequence goes on from NW_026899299.1 coordinate 63,698, forward strand.
CTATTGGATTTCTCCTTCTTGTCATTATCTTCTTTCTTTCTTCTTCTTTTCTTTTGTCGGGCTTTTACTCTTACTGTGGCCCATTTGCTTTCTTTTTCTGTTCTTCCACCCGTGGGTCCTGATCAGGTACTAGCATAGCTTTCCTTCCCTAATGTGCTTCTCTATTGCATATATGAGATCCCAGCACTCGTCAGTAGTGTGGCCAGGTCAGTCATGAAATGAACAATATCTTGATCGGTCCAATCTGCCCTTATTGAAGAGTGGTCTGGGTCGATCTACTTTCTTCATCTAGGTCAAAGCTACTTCTCTCCATATTTAGGACTGAGGTATATTTAGTGGGGTGTACTTTTCATATCTTCCCCTTATAGGTCGATCATTTGAGCTTTTACGTTGGAATTCAGATTGTCTTCTGTTTCCCGATCGATCTCTTTCTCTTCTAGCCAGGCTCCTTCTTCGTGGACTTCGGGCTCTTGTTTCTTTATTTACGACATTCGCTAGCTCTATATGCTCCAATTCCAGGTACTTCTTTGACAGAGTTCTAAATTCCCCCGATGTTTTGACTAGGTCCTTGTAGATAGATTTTGCCAATCTGGATGAGCCATCTTGTCCGGCTACTACCAGATGTACATGCATGTTTTCTTGCAAACCTGGGACTTGTGATGCTTTCTTTTTTGAAAGGATCCAAATACTTTGAAGCATTTCGCTCGGCTGCTGCTTAATCTTGCCTAGTGTGAATTTTGACTTCAGATACTTCTTATTGGTAGCAAAATTCAGCAAGAACTTATTTACAAACTCTTCAAATGATCCAATTGAGTTTGCTGGTGATGTTGAGAACCATGTATGTGCCTATCCGATCAGAGTTGTTACAAATATCCGTGAAATGGTTGGCTCATCAATTCCCTTGATGTACATATCTATGTCAAAGGTGTCAATACGGACCTAAGGGTCCTAACTTACGTCATATTTCGGCAAGCGTGCTGATTCGAACTACTTCGGGTAAAGCGCATTCATGATCTCATTTGTGAAAGGGTTGTTGTTGTACTGCCCTCTGCGATATTTCCTTCTGTACATACCTCCTTCATCGCTACCAAAGTCTTGCGTATTCCTGTTGCACTCCACTACATCTCTATGGCGATCTGCTTCATCTCAACCTTCATCTCGATTTTGATCTACATTTCTGGCTCTGCCATCATCTCTACCTCGGCCATCGATCATTATCCACATCTCAACCACAGATATCTATCTCGTTTCCATTCCTGACTTCGTTCTTAGCGTCATTGTCGGCATTTCTATCGTGATGTACTTCTTGGTTTCTTTCTGTTCTTTTATGTCCTTCACCTCGGACTTGGCCTTCTCTATTTTCCGAATTTCTCCATTGCAGCAACCGCTCTTCAAGTTCCTGAATCCTTCAGGCATCTAATTGCCTCTGGAGCTGATTCTGGTTTTCCATGTAATCTATTCATTGCTGGATCGCATTGAGATCGGTTGCGCTATGCGATTTTCTACGTATGTAGCTGGAGGTGACTGGTGTGATGCCATAGGAGGTTGTTGTGGTGCTGGCTGACCCGGAGGATTAGGTGCTAGGGTAGAGGCTATGTCTGAGATGGCATCATTGACGTGTATAACGTCGTAATCAGGTGCATTGTCGAGATCATGCTCGTTGGGAAACTGTTCCACCAAAACAGGATTCACCGCAGCGGAAGGTGGCTGTTATTTCTTATGTTCACCATAATTGGTCATAAGAGTAGAAATTTACCTTCCCCACATACGACGTCAATATTCTATCCTTAAGACAGAGATGTCTAGTCAAAGATTAGTAAGTTTATGTTGGATCTATGGGATCTCTCAGATATCTATGGAGGAGATATCTTCGAGGTTAGCAGATCACTGTGTACTATGAGAAATGACTATATCAATGGAGTGGTGTGTTTGCACAATAATAGCATAACCGTAAAGAGATAAGGTGTCCATACTTGTAGGTTTTACGTCTTATTTATAGAGTTTACCCGTGAGTAGTAACATTCTGGGCCTTTGGGGGCTCTTCTGGGGGCCCATGTCCAAGTTCGCAGCTGTCACATTAGGATTAGCATCCTTGATCGGTGTTTTCCTTCATTTGCTTTATATTCCTTTTTCCATTGCCCTTTTTTGGACCTTCTAATCATGTAGGTCTGTAACAAGCTTGAAACTCAATTTGTTATCGTATGGTCTTCTTTTACTCTCCATAATTATATTCCAACTACAGAGTTAATTAGATTAATAGCACAAGCAAGAAATGATACTAGAATCAATTATCGGCGTAAGTGCATTTATAACTTTTACAAACTTATGATATGACTAATATTTGAGTTAAAGTTACTCTTCATTAGTGATTATTAATCTATATTATATACTGTAATTTATTTCCTATTTTTTAATCATTGTAAAGCATAATTCAAAAAATTTATATTTTTTCTCTAATTAAATAATATCTAGGTGTCAATGAATAAAATTTTTATAATAATTAATAATTTAATTATGATATGATAAGTTTATAAGTACTTTTCTTCCAAATGCATCGTGAAAAAAAGTATTTTTATATTATCCTTTTTAATAATTTTATGCTTACAAAATATTTTTATTTTATTTAAATACCCGAATAATTTTCTTACTTAAAACTCTTTTCAAATACTACATCTAAATTCAAAATAACTACGCCTAATTACTTATATACACTATCTGTCTCTGTCAACAAACGCATCGAGAAGCCACGTCGCATGAAGAATCATTGGATTTGAGACTGTGAGTCTTGTGACCCTTACCCAGCGAAGCAAACAAAACTACACTTATATTCTTTGTTGTCAAATCATAGAAAAACAAACTTTTTCTTCTTCTTCTTTTCAGAAGAAGAAAAACCAACTTTGCTTGTGTTGGTGTTACCCCAAAGATTCAACAAATCGCCCACTAGTACGTGTAGACATACAGTAATTTCTCTCTTGCAGAACAGGAATGCCGAATGAGAGTTTGTTAGATTTTTCAAAGCCAAGTTCGTAGAAGGTCTTATTTTAATACGTTGTATTTGTGACCGCGGGCTTTGTGATCGTAAGCACAACGTACTATCGTTGCCATATATGTTACAAAAATAAAAATAAAAATAATAATAAGCACGGATTTCTTTCATCATATAAATCAGCTTCTTGTGACCAATACATGTTAAGGTCTATATTGAAAAGTTCCATTTAAAAAAAAAAATAGATCGAGAAAATAAGTTAAATGTGAATATTATCATATCAAAGTTTTTTTTTTTGGTATTAAAAAGTTTAAATAAGGTTAGACATCGATATCTCACTACGGTCAAGGAAGACCCCAACCTCTTTTGTATTAGCTAATTCGAATTTATTGATTACTAGTTTCCCAAACCGAAAAAGTAATAATATTTTCTGATGGATCAACAAGAAGCCAAGCACAATGAGTACAAAAGGCTTAGCATGGTTGAATAAATATGAGTATTATGATCTCAAAGTCTAAAATGTAAGTTTAATTAAATTTAATGATGTTGTGTTGTTATTTTATTTTTTTGGTAAAATGTGTTAAAATTTATTGGCATTACACGATGGTTGTTCTTTTACATTTATTTCTTTTTTTTCCTCTTATTATGGACTAATAATTAATTAAATATTAAAATAATTAGTTTGGTAACAAATTATTTATGGCATAATAGAAGTTGTAGAATTATTCATATTCATTATTATATGGCACTGTCAATTCAATAAATGTGGCCTTTAACCTTACTTGTTAAGGTCAACCAGTCGGTTCATAGACAAATAGTAAATGCTGACAGAACGATATCAACACGACTGCTAATTTGTTCATACCCGTATGCTAAAAATTAGACTACTTTGTAAAAAATAGACTACTTTTATCTACTTAAGGCTCTTCTTTCCCTGGAAAATAAATTAAAAAGAATAGATTCTCCTAATTTTCCTTGTAACAGTTGTGGTATAAATAAATATATTTATAAGAATAGGTTATTCTGCATACTCTTAATTTGTCTACCTCTCTTAACACCGTTAGATTACAATCTGATCCAATGGTGAAGATTTATGATATAAAATCTACCATTTTACATCATCCTCTCTCCCACCCCCATCACCATTTCTCTCTCCTCTCCTTTCTCTTCTCTTTATAATAATAATACTGAAACAAATTTGGGGTTTCTGTACACTGAAAGATTGACATCATTAAATAAGAATACATCATTTTATTCATTTAAATTAGACGACGTCATTTTATTCATTTCATGATCATGGAGTGGGCAATTACAATATGGGGTTGTAGTTTGTCCTTTAACATGACACAATAAAATTTTTTACACACACAACATTTTGTGGGGCCCGCATTTTTTAAAATAAAATAAAAACTATGACACACAAAATGAATCTCTATAACATTACATAATCACTTTTTCTACAACATAACTCTTATAAAACCCTTACAATATTTATGCAAATCAAGCGGGTAGAGTGCAATCGAAGGATTATATGTATTTTTGTCTTCTTGTGATATTGGAAGCTAAGCGGTAGAGTGGAATCCAAGGATTATCAAGCGGGTAGAGTGGAACCGGATGGAATCATTGAGTCATACGCTATTTTTTATTTTATTATGTACACTGAATTTTGTTTTGTTCTGGATAGATGAGCATAAAAAGCCGAGAAGTAAATTATTTATAATTGAATTTACCAATACAGAAATGAATAAAATGATGTGATATTGTTATTTGGCTGCATAATTGAATTTACCAATCATCATTGTTATTGGATAGATGAGCATAAAGTGCTTCGGTGTAGGAAAATCACAAAATCATTTCAGTATTTTGATGATTGGGGCGGCCAGAGGGGAGGAGAGAGAAAGGGTGAGGAAAGTGGAAGAAAGGATGGTGTAAAAGGATTAATTTTATACCATGAATCTTTACCATCGGATGAAATTGTAATCTAACGATATTGAGAGAAGTAAGCAAAGGAATGAAAATTAAGAATAGGCAGAATAAGTTATCCCATATTGTAATTGCCCACTCTATGATCATGAAATGAATAAAATGACGTCGTCTAATTTAAATGAATAAAATGATGTATTCTTATTTAATGATGTCAATCTTTCTGTGTACAGAAACCCCAAATTTGTTTCAGTATTATTATTATGAGCAGAGAAGAGAAAGGGGAGGAGAGAGAAAGGGTGATGGGGTGGGAGAGAGGATGATGTAAAAGGGTTGATTTTATACCATAAATCTTCACCATTGGATCATATTGTATCTAACGGTGTTGAGAGAGGTAGGCAACGGTAGGCAAATTAAGAGTAGGCAGAATAACTTATCCCTTGTTTTAATATCGATTTAAAAAAAGATTAAGTATGAACTCTTGGGGAAGTATGGAAATATCACTGAATTTTGAATTCACAAGGAATGCATATTTTTCATGTAAATCATGTCTTGCAATTTAACACACTATTATTGTGATGATTATATATAATTATATATAGTACATCAAAGGTCATAAGAAGATAAAGAGTCATATATATTATGAAGCATATGAAAAGTTATCCACAAATATTTTACAACACTTCCCCAAGGATTATTATATATTATGAAAATATCTCGTTAAAATCTTGCTAAAAAAATTTAATGGGATAAAAACTTAGCGAAGGAAAAAAATACAATATTCATTGCAGTCATCATGCATTGAATGATTCTACCTCATCAACAAAACGTAAGCTGTAACACCCCGTATATATATCCGGTAATGTTATCATAATATCGTATTAAGCTGCGCTTAATTAAAATGCGGAATTACTTTTTCTTTTCAATTATGATGTCATTAACATTACCAACTTGCTTAATAATCAATTAATAAAACATCGCCTGTATGTAATTGCAATAAAACAGCTAACTGAAATACCTCATAACATAGATAATATAAGTGTGGCTCTAGTCACGGAACTACAACACCGTAGACCGGACCATCTAACAGTTTATACAACTCCAAATACAAGTACTAACCGAAAGTGTCATGGACAATCCCCATGCTCACTCAAATAAGGCAACATGCCCAACATCAGTCTCAACAACAACATATCATAAATAGCGGAAAACATAAACAGCATCCCAAATTCAGTCATGCTAACAAATAAGCAGAAACAACATAATCAGCTAAGCTCCGGCCTCCCGCCGCCTGAGGCATCAGTACCCATACTACCTGATCCTGAAATAAGCATTCTCCAAACGTGGGGTAAGATCTCTAATCTAGAAATCTCAGTAAGTCAGTGAGTCCTCAAGGATCTTCCACCCCAAGCTCACTTACATGTGCAATATAAGTTCAAAAGCAGTTTATCATTTATCATTTCTAAAACAATGCAATGCAGCAGATAATCATGCCATGTGTGTCAATACTAATCTACTGGCCAGAGACAGTGCAGGTATACGTCTATCACCTACACACCGTGCAAGTACCACTTGCATTCACCCCGGTACACCGTCTTGTATGGCGCTACATACTCAGGCTTCCCGTCAAGATGAAACAACACATGCATATTAAAAGCCATTACATGTAAAGTTCAATCAACATATCAAATATCGAAAAGCATGTACTCAGCATGCATAAACATACCCCCATGGGACATGGTGGAACCACAACATGGCTAAACCGAGGACACGAAAGCTTACCTCCAAGCTAGCTATCCAATGCCACAAGCTCAAAGTCCAATCACAGCAGATCACAATCTGATATGGACCAAATATAAATCAATAAACATGTACCACATGCATACAAATTAAAGACAACGCCATTTCATTACGTTTTCAAGTTTTAAAGCTTCTAACAAAGCCACAAGTCCTTAATCCCATGATTCTGGCTTAGTCCATTAAAAACAGAAGTTCAACTTCAACAATCTGGGGTCTACAAACCCCCAATAGCCTACTGTATGCACAACACAGCTACTGTTCTGCGAAATCCCAGAATATCCGGATACTCCTCGGGACCATATCCGGATATGCAATATCCGGATATCTCACTGTACATATCCGGATATGCAATATACGGATATCCAGAATCCCATATCCGCATATACAATATCCAGATATCCCAAAACCCCATATCCGAATACACATATCCGGATATCATATCCAAATATCCCATATCCGGATATTCCACGGGCAGATATCCGGATATTTCACGACAGAATGCAGTTTCTGCATTTTCGTGAAGATATCCCTTAAAGGTTCCCTTTTACCGATTTTAAACACCTAAATATGCATTTCTAGGCGTGTTCAACATTACCCAACAACAAGTTATCATCTTTTAACCTTAACATGCATCAAGCTACCATCTTTAAGCCTTAACACTCAAGTTAAAGGTTGGTACAACATACCAAAGGCCAAAACAGAGGTTCAACTGCTCATGAAGCTCCCAAAACAACTTCAACAGCTACTGGAAATATGGTGTACGAAAATGCTACACCAAGACTTGACCTTTCTACCCAAAGGTTGCTTCTTTAAGCAACAAAATGCCCAACTCAAGCTTCCACCAACAAGCCAACCAAGTCAGCCCCAAAACTCTCACCAACAGCAGCTGAAGTACCACTGAAGAAGACCCTCACCCACCCACAAAGATGTCTCTCACTCACACCAAGTGTTTATGATGATGAAACAACCAAGAAAATGGGTTCAAGGTTGAGTTTTGGTCAAGAACAAGAGAAGAAAGCAATGGAACAGTGCTCCCTCCCAAGCTGATCAGCTCACTCACGCAGGAATGAAAGAGTCTAGGGTTTTGTGCCCAAAATGGGAGTATTTATAACCACTTACCCAATTAACACACAGTATTAACTTTAATTGCTACGCTTAGCATCTTAATCCCAAACTCTGGATTCTGAAACTAGACATTTTTCTAAGAATTATCATATTTTTCTTATATTTTTCTGAGCAACTTTTCCGGTACGCGCTTTTCCAAGCCAGTACCGGTTTCCAGCACCAATTCTCATTATCTGGACTTGAAACTCGTTTTAAAAGTCCTGCATATTATTCTAGTAATTATCATGCACTTACATTAATTTTTCGGGATACTTTTCGACACGCATTTATACCGACTAGCAGAACCGGTATCTGCACTTTTCTTCCGAAAAGCGACTTTCAGCATTATTACTCTCTTACTATAATTATTAAAGCCTCATAATAATTATTAGAGTCAATTATGGAATCATTTCCTAATTTCGCATAATTAATTAACTAAATACCTTAATTAACGGTGCGAGTTCTTACATTCACCCCACCTTTTTAGGATTTTGACCTCAAAATCAGAAACATACCTGGTCGAAACTCGGGGTACTGCCGTAGAAGCTCGTCCTCACGCTTCCAAGTACACTCCTCAGGAGTCCTTCCGGTCCACTGCACCTTGACCATCGGAATGATCTTGTTCCTCAGCTGCTTCTCGCCACGATCGAGAATCTTTAGTGGTCCTACGGGAGTCTTTAAGTTCTCCCGAACTTCCACATCATCTGGTTGCACCACGTGCGAAGGGTCTGCTATGTACCTCCGAAGCTGAGACACGTGAAACACGTCGTGGATGTTGGCCAGGTTCGGAGGCAAGGCAAGCCGGTAGGCAACAGGTCCTACTCTACCAAGAATCTGGTATGGCCAATAAACCGCGGGCTCAGCTTCCTCACTCCGAGTGCCCGTCTAACACCGGTGACAGGTGAAAGTCTCACAAACATGTGCTCACCCTCACTGAACTCCAGTGGTCGATGCTTGACATCGTAGTAGCTCTTCTGACGATTCTACGCCTGCTTCAGCTTTTCCCTGATCATCTGGATCTGCAGGGTGGTATCTTGGACAAAATCCAAGCCAAACAACTCACGATCCCCAACCTCCGACCAGCAGGTAGGTGTACGACACCTCCTACCGTAGAGCGCCTCGTAGGGTGCCATGCCCAGGCTAGCATGAAAACTGTTGTTATACGAAAACTCTACCAATGGAAGGTACCTATCCCATGCCGAGCCCTGCTCCAACGTGCAAGCCCGCAACATGTCCTCCAAGGTCTGGATAGTCCGCTCAGTCTGTCCATCAGTCTGAGGGTGATAGGCGGTACTCAATCTCAACTGTGTACCAAAAGCTCCCTGCAGCGCCTCCCAGAACCGAGATGTGAACTTTGGGTCCCTATCACTGATGATACTCATGGGCACCCCGTGAAGTCTCACAATCTCGCGAACATACAGTCTGGCCAACTGCTCTGTAGTGAAGCTCACCTTCACTGGAAGAAAATGGGCAGACTTTGTCAATCTGTCCATAATGACCCATATCGAGTCACAGCCAACCTGAGTCTTCGGCAGACCCACAACGAAGTCCATGGAAATGCTCTCCCATTTCCACTCCGGAATCTCAAGAGGTTGAAGTTTACCAGACGGCTTCTGGTGTTCAATCTTCACTTTCTGGCAAACCAAACACTTGGACACAAAGATAACAACATCTTTCTTCATGCCCGACCACCAGAAGTTCTTCTTCAAGTCTTGATACATCTTAGTAGCACCAGGGTGGATAGAAAACTGACCCTTATGGCCTTCTGCCATAACCTCTTCTGTCAACGGACCTCGAGGAACCACAATCCTTCGCTGGAACAAAAGCAATCCTTCATCATTCCAAGACACACTGTCTTGGTTCTTCACATAATCCAGACACTCTCTCTGAACTTGTGCCTCTTTAATCTTTTCTAACAGCTCGTTGACGACATCTGATGCTTCCAACCCGAGAAGTACGCTCGCACACGGAGCGGTCACTGCCAAGTGGCGGAACTTCTCAACCACATCGAAGTTACCAAGTAGCAAACTGGATGAACTACTGGATTTCCGACTCAAAGCATCGACTACCACATTGGCCTTGCCAGGATGATACCTAAGCTCAAAGTCGTAGTCCTTTATGAACTCCGTCCATCTCCTCTGCCTCATGTTCAACTCCTTCTGGTCGTACAGGTACTTCAAACTCTTGTGGTCACTGAACACCACAAACTGCAAACCAAAAAGATAATGCCTCCAAATCTTGAAAGCAAACACAATCGCAGCCAACTCCAAATCATGAGTCGAGTAGTTCTCCTCATGAGGCTTCAACTGCCTCGAAGCAAAAGCAACAGCTCTACCAGACTGCATCAGCACACAGCCCAGCCCCTTTCCGGAAGCATCACAGTAAAACTCAAACTGCTCCTCAGGATCAGGAAGGATCAACACAGGTGAAGAAGTCAATCTCTCCTTCAACTCCTGGAAGCACGCCTCACACTCGTGAGTCCACACAAATGGAGTCTTCTTTCGGGTAAGGCGAGTCAAAGGGAGAACCATCGTGGAAAAACCCTTGATGAATCTCCGATAGTAACCGGCCAAACCTAAGAAGCTCCTCACCTCCGTAGCTGTCTTGGGCCTCTCCCAATCCAACACGGCCTCAATCTTGTTGGGATCCACTGCAACTCCATCTGCTGAAATCACATGCCCCAGAAACTTGACTGATTTGAGCCAAAACTCACACTTAGAAGGTTTAGCATAAAGCTTTTTCTCCTTCAGCACTTGCAGAACTATCCTCAGATGCTCCACATGCTCCTCCTCAGTCTTGGAGTAGATCAGAATATCATCAATGAACACAATCACAAACTGATCCAGATACGGCTGGAAAATCCTGTTCATGTAATCCATGAACACTGCCGGCGCATTTGTGAGTCCAAACGGAATCACCAAATACTCAAAATGACCGTATCTCGAACAAAACGCGGTCTTCGGGACATCCTCCGGCTTCACCCGAATCTGATGGTATCCAGACCGGAGATCAATCTTGGAATACACACAAGCACCCCTGAGCTGATCCAACAGATCATCAATCCGAGGAAGATGATACTTGTTCTTGATTGTCACCTTGTTCAACTGCCTGTAGTCGGTGCACAATCGCATTGTCCCATCCTTCTTCTTCACGAAGATGACAGGTGCTCCCCAAGGAGACACACTCGGTCTAATGAAATCTTTCGCCGAAAGATCCTCAATATGCTTCTTCAGCTCAGCCAACTCCGGTGGCGACATCCGATAAGGAGCTAAAGAAATCAGCCCCACACTGGGCAACAAGTCAATGGAGAACTCTATCTCCCGCTATGGCGGAAACTCCGGAATCTCCTCAGGAAACACCTCAAGGAACTCCCCCACCACAGGAATGCCAGTGATATCCTCCTGTGTCCCACTCACCAAACCACCCAACATGACATAACCCAATGCCCCTGCTCGCAACGCTCTCCTGGCCTGCAGCAGTGAAATGTATGGCGAGGAACTAGCTGTGGAATCACACGGAGACATCACCACTCGCTTTGCACAACAATTAATCAAAGCACAGTTTCTAGACAACCAATCCATGCCCAGAATAATCTCAAGGTTGGCCATCGGTAACCCTATCAGATCTAACGAGAACTCACGGCCATCCCACTGAAACGCTACATCGCGATGTACAGTGGTAGAATCACAAATCTCTCCGGTGGCAGTAGTCACCGCAACGGTGGAGAAAGCACAACACTGGGCAACTCAAGCCCCAAAGCAATCGGGGTAGCAATAAACGAATGAGTAGCCCCGGAATCAAAGATAGCATCCACAAAAGAATCACCAATAGACACAGTACCTCTGACAAGGTTCGGAGCGCGGTCCGACTGCTGCCTATCCAGTGTATACACTCTCCAACAGAAGGTGGCACTGCAGGTGCCGAAGAAGATGCCATCGGAACCATCTGCAAAGGTACTGCCTGAACAGCTGCAGCTCTCGCCGTCGACGACGGACAATCTCTAGAGAAGTGGCCCTCCTTGCCACACTTGAAGCACAGCAACTGCCCCGTAGCACAGCGTCCCACATGCTCCTTCCCACATCCCGAACATCTCGGAGTGGTAGGAGGCCTAGCAGAACTCCCCTGATGTGAAACAGCTCTCTTGAACTGACCAGGCGCCTGCCTAGTCGCTAACTGCTTTCCCTTGCCCTTATCAGCAAACCTCATGTCCTTCCAAGAAGTAGGAGCAGGAGTGGAACCACCTGTTCCCTTGCTCTCCTCAACCTTGGCCCTCTTACATCCTCGATGTCCTTACACTGCTAAACCAGTGTACCAAAGTCCCTCGAAGCAGCACCAGCAAGATGCTCAGCAATCACCTCACTAAGTCCCCTGCGGAACTTAGCTGCCAGAAATAACGGAGTAGGAGGAACCATCCGGAAGTGTGCAAACTTCACTAGCTCATTAAACTTAGCCAGGTACTCATCAACAGACATCGAGCCCTGTACCAAACGGTCAAACTCTCCCTGCTTCCTCTCCTGCGCATCATAGGGAAAGTATCGGCCCAGAAAGCACTCCTCAAAGAATGGCCACGTCATGACACGGCCCTGCCTCTCAAAAGCACGAGAGGTGTGCGTCCACCACTCATGGGCATCGCCCTCCAGCATGTAGGTCGAGAACATCAACTTCTGTGGGTCTGTACACTGCATAACCCGAAAGATTTTGTCCAGCGACTCTAGCCATCTCGCAGCAGCAATAGGATCCAGAGATCCCTCAAACACAGGTGGCTTATGCTTCCTGAAAGCATTCAGCCGACGATCGATCACATCGCGATCCTCAGCAATCCCCACAAGGGGCTCCCCCGTCTCAATGGCATGAGTAGCACTGCCGAAGTGACTATGGCTCTCCTCCTGAACACTAGGTGGAGGCGGTGGCAGTGGTGGTGGAGCATGGCCTACAGCAGGACCAGCCCTCATCTCCTCCAACATGACTCTCATCATCGTCATGTTCGCCATCCTGTTCGCCTCGAGGACTTCCTCAGAGGTCCTCCGGTTCGCTTCACGAACCTTAGCTGCGGTTATCCGGTTCGCCTCGCGAACAGCTTCCATCATTGCCGCGTCGGCCACTCTAGCGGCCTCCTGATCGGCTAACCGAGCCGCCTGCATCTCAGCCAATGCAGTCAGGATAGGATCGGATTGATCCTCAGAAGTCTCTCGTGTTCTGCCGGACCTTACCATGACTCTGCACAAGTTACACAAATTATGAGTTGATCAGGCCTACGCAATGTGATCACATATACATCATCATAATAAAATTCGACGGAGTAAACACAAAGACAGACACAACCAAACAACCTAGCAATTGCAATACATACAGGCTTTTCCCTCGAACCATTGCTCTGATACCATAAATGTAACACCTCGTATATATATCCGGTAATGTTATCATAATATCGTATTAAGCTGCGCTTAATTAAAATGCGGAATTACTTTTTCTTTTCAATTATGATGTCATTAACATTACCAACTTGCTTAATAATCAATAATAAAACATCGCCTGTATGTAATTGCAATAAAACAGCTAACTGAAATACCTCATAACATAGATAATATAAGTGTGGCTCTAGTCACGGAATTACAACAACGTAGACCGGACCATCTAACAGTTTATACAACTCCAAATACAAGTACTAACCGAAAGTGTCATGGACAATCCTCATGCTCACTCAAATAAGGCAACATGCCCAACATCAGTCTCAACAGCAACATATCATAAATAGCGGAAAACATAAACAGCATCCCAAATTCAGTCATGCTAACAAATAAGCAGAAACAACATAATCAGCTAAGCTCCGGCCTCCCGCCGCCTGAGGCATCAGTACCCATACTACCTGATCCTGAAATAAGCATTCCCCAAACGTGGGGTAAGATCTCTAATCTAGAAATCTCAGTAAGTCAGTGAGTCCTCAAGGATCTTCCACCCCAAGCTCACTTACATGTGCAATATAAGCTCAAAAGCAGTTTATCATTTATCATTTCTAAAACAATGCAATGCAGCAGATAATCATGCCATGTGTGTCAATACTAATCTCGATTTTAAACACCTAAACATGCATTTCTAGGCGTGTTCAACATTACCCAACAACAAGTTATCGTCTTTTAACCTT
>NW_026899300.1:0-7960 GCF_033153095.1 Gastrolobium bilobum
AGTATTTTGGAAACAGATGTTGAAACGTTTGCGAAAAGGATTTTGACATGTTATCTAAATGCTGAGTTTTGAAAAGTCTTTGCGAGCACTTTGTAAGTTGTCCTACTGGGGCTACGGACCTCTGATTTTCTTATAATTTATACGCACGCGTAGCCCCAGGTGTCTAGTTTCATTATATATAAACCTTGCAAAGAAATTCGGAAAGATCGATTTATTATAAATTTTACCAGCCAGGACAGTTGTGATATTTCCACTACTTTCTCTCTTATTTTGCGAGTTATGTTTCGAGGGGCAACCGAACTCCAAATCACTATTATTTTATATGAACGTGAAGCCCCAGATGTCTAGTTTCTAGATTACAAAGAATAGTTTTTTTGAATCGTTGAAGTGAATTTTATACGAATTTTTAAAGACAACAAGGTCTGCCAGGAAAGTTATATTTTCAGTAGTTGAGAAATTTTGAAAGTATACTTTTATTTTTGTGACGAACCCGATTTCAATTATAAGTTTCAATTGCCATTGTAAAAGTGATTTTCAGTCTCTAAAATATGATTAAAGAACTCTAATCCGCTTAGCAAACAACTCTCTTGGATGCATACAAGGGAGGGTGTTACAATAAATAAATATAGATTAATATTATTTTCACATAATAGTAAATTAGACCAACTCATAATGCTCAATTATTTAATCAAATGAAATACATTCCCGGAAGCGTACATATTTGAAACTGCATAGCATTATATTCCTGAAAAATGTAACATTACAGTCAAAACCACCATAATTTTTTTTTCCACTGCAATTATTTAAATTAATAACAAGGACAAGATATGCCTCGTTTGTTGTAACAACATATGCGTCTTCATGTGTACCTTGAGTTCAGATTCTCCTATATAGTGAAATTACAATCTTATGCTTGTGAAAATTATTAGAAATAATGAAAATAAGCCATGGGATGAAGGGTTACATATAAATAACATAAATTCCCAAACCATAGGATAAAGGGTTACACAGAAATCATGTGTAAGATATTTTCCTTTACATGTCGTCATGCATAAGATATTTCCATTTCTTTGTCGTCGTGCAACAATGAATTATATTCTAAATCCATCATTCAATAATAACTCTCCTTCCTTGGCGTCATGCGTGAGATATTCCCATAAAAATGATACAATACGAAAAATTTACACCATTTTTGTAACAGGCCTTACCATACACAAAGGCGATGAGGGATGTGAAGGGAAATCTTACTTTGTAAGAAGAAATTATGATACCAATCAGTTCAAGACACTCCAAAACACATGAAATAGATAAAAGTTAGACGTGCTTACCTTTGAAAAATCTTCCTTTTCAACATACCAAAAATAATAGAATACGTGTCCTCCACGCAATATTCTTTCCTAATAAATGAAAGAGAGCATAGACAAAGTAAATGATAGATATTCTAATATATTAAAATTCTAACTGATCCTCTAACCTACTCACTAACAAAACAAAAAGTGGAGTGAATCTAGACGCACATCTACATTTAATACAATTATTGACAATATATGTTATTCCTTAAAGATATTAAATTTTTTGAGAAATTACAAATATTAAATACGAAGAAGAAAACTAATTTAAAATATAACATTATACCTGAACACAACATGTCTCTGCCTCACCAATTGTGTAGAAGTCTCCTACTCCACGTCCATTTATGTCTCTCCCTTTTTCACCTATGCGTAGACTCTTTTCTTTAATTATATTTAACAGTGTCATTTTTTATTCTTGAAAGTAGGGTTGTCCTTGCTCAGGAACATCCATGCCTCTGCTTAATTAATACTTGTTATTAATACACTTGTTAGAAATAATTTTTATAAAAATATTATAATACTAAATTGTACCTCAATCTAAATTTGTATATATTACATACCTTTACTTTGGTTCCAATTCTAACTAACCTAAAATGAGAAAGCAGATCAATTAATAAAAGGTTGGAAGTAATAATACCTCAAGATAAATTTGCATCTCTTTACCTGTAATTTTGACTGTGCTTTTGCAGCCAATGGTTAACCTGGTCTTGTAATATTTTATCCATATCTTCATCATATCCCTTTATCATGTTTGCAGGCATATGTTCTAGTTTCATTTAATTTTTCAGCTCATTTTTATTTGCCTAGTTATATATGTCAATACATGCTTTGAATCCATCGCCGTCAGGCACCAAATCCCATAAAATATGTATTCTCAGAAAATAAATAAATATAGATTAATATTATTTTCACATAATAGTAAATTAGACCAACTCATAATGCTCAATTATTTAATCAAATGAAATACATTCCCGGAAGCGTACATATTTGAAACTGCATAGCATTATATTCCTGAAAAATGTAACATTACAGTCAAAACCACCATAATTTTTTTTCCACTGCAATTATTTAAATTAATAACAAGGACAAGATATGCCTCGTTTGTTGTAACAACATATGCGTCTTCACGTGTACCTTGAGTTCAGATTCTCCTATATAGTGAAATTACAATCTTATGCTTGTGAAAATTATTAGAAATAATGAAAATAAGCCATGGGATGAAGGGTTACATATAAATAACATAAATTCTCAGACCATAGGATAAAGGGTTACACAGAAATCATGTGTAAGATATTTTCCTTTACATGTCGTCATGCATAAGATATTTCCATTTCTTTGTCGTCGTGCAACAATGAATTATATTCTAAATCCATCATTCAATAATAACTCTCCTTCCTTGGCGTCATGCGTGAGATATTCCCATAAAAATGATACAATACGAAAAATTTACACCATTTTTGTAACAGGCCTTACCATACACAAAGGCGATGAGGGATGTGAAGGGAAATCTTACTTTGTAAGAAGAAATTATGATACCAATCAGTTCAAGACACTCCAAAACACATGAAATAGATAAAAGTTAGACGTGCTTACCTTTGAAAAATCTTCCTTTTCAACATACCAAAAATAATAGAATACGTGTCCTCCACGCAATATTCTTTCCTAATAAATGAAAGAGAGCATAGACAAAGTAAATGATAGATATTCTAATATATTAAAATTCTAACTGATCCTCTAACCTACTCACTAACAAAACAAAAAGTGGAGTGCATCTAGACGCACATCTACATTTAATACAATTATTGACAATATATGTTATTCCTTAAAGATATTAAATTTTTTGAGAAATTACAAATATTAAATACGAAGAAGAAAACTAATTTAAAATATAACATTATACCTGAACACAACATGTCTCTGCCTCACCAATTGTGTAGAAGTCTCCTACTCCACGTCCATTTATGTCTCTCCCTTTTTCACCTATGCGTAGACTCTTTTCTTTAATTATATTTAACAATGTCATTTTTTATTCTTGAAAGTAGGGTTGTCCTTGCTCAGGAACATCCATGCCTCTGCTTAATTAATACTTGTTATTAATACACTTGTTAGAAATAATTTTTATAAAAATATTATAATACTAAATTGTACCTCAATCTAAATTTGTATATATTACATAGCTTTACTTTGGTTCCAATTCTAACTAACCTAAAATGAAAAAAGAGATCAATTAATAAAAGGTTGGAAGTAATAATACCTCAAGATAAATTTGCATCTCTTTACCTGTAATTTTGACTGTGCTTTTGCAGCCAATGGTTAACCTGGTCTTGTAATATTTTATCCATATCTTCATCATATCCCTTTATCATGTTTGCAGGCATATGTTCTAGTTTCATTTAATTTTTCAGCTCATTTTTATTTGCCTTGTTATATATGTCAATACATGCTTTGAATCCATCGCCGTCAGGCACCAAATCCCATAAAATATGTATTCTCAGAAAATAAATAAATATAGATTAATATTATTTTCACATAATAGTAAATTAGACCAACTCATAATGCTCAATTATTTAATCAAATGAAATACATTCCCGGAAGCGTACATATTTGAAACTGCATAGCGTTATATTCCTGAAAAATGTAACATTACAGTCAAAACCACCATAATTTTTTTTTCCACTGCAATTATTTAAATTAATAACAAGGACAAGATATGCCTCGTTTGTTGTAACAACATATGCGTCTTCACGTGTACCTTGAGTTCAGATTCTCCTATATAGTGAAATTACAATCTTATGCTTGTGAAAATTATTAGAAATAATGAAAATAAGCCATGGGATGAAGGGTTACATATAAATAACATAAATTCTCAGACCATAGGATAAAGGGTTACACAGAAATCATGTGTAAGATATTTTCCTTTACATGTCGTCATGCATAAGATATTTCCATTTCTTTGTCGTCATGCAACAATGAATTATATTCTAAATCCATCATTCAATAATAACTCTCCTTCCTTGGCGTCATGCGTGAGATATTCCCATAAAAATGATACAATACGAAAAATTTACACAAAGGCGATGAGGGATGTGAAGGGAAATCTTACTTTGTAAGAAGAAATTATGATACCAATCAGTTCAAGACACTCCAAAACACATGAAATAGATAAAAGTTAGACGTGCTTACCTTTGAAAAATCTTCCCTTTCAACATACCAAAAATAATAGAATACGTGTCCTCCACGCAATATTCTTTCCTAATAAATGAAAGAGAGCATAGACAAAGTAAATGATAGATATTCTAATATATTAAAATTCTAACTGATCCTCTAACCTACTCACTAACAAAACAAAAAGTGGAGTGCATCTAGACGCACATCTACATTTAATACAATTATTGACAATATATGTTATTCCTTAAAGATATTAAATTTTTTGAGAAATTACAAATATTAAATACGAAGAAGAAAACTAATTTAAAATATAACATTATACCTGAACACAACATGTCTCTGCCTCACCAATTGTGTAGAAGTCTCCTACTCCACGTCCATTTATGTCTCTCCCTTTTTCACCTATGCGTAGACTCTTTTCTTTAATTATATTTAACAATGTCATTTTTTATTCTTGAAAGTAGGGTTGTCCTTGTTCAGGAACATCCATGCCTCTGCTTAATTAATACTTGTTATTAATACACTTGTTAGAAATAATTTTTATAAAAATATTATAATACTAAATTGTACCTCAATCTAAATTTGTATATATTACATAGCTTTACTTTGGTTCCAATTCTAACTAACCTACAATGAAAAAGGAGATCAATTAATAAAAGGTTGGAAGTAATAATACCTCAAGATAAATTTGCATCTCTTTACCTGTAATTTTGACTGTGCTTTTGCAGCCAATGGTTAACCTGGTCTTGTAATATTTTATCCATATCTTCATCATATCCCTTTATCATGTTTGCAGGCATATGTTCTAGTTTCATTTAATTTTTCAGCTCATTTTTATTTGCCTTGTTATATATGTCAATACATGCTTTGAATCCATCGCCGTCAGGCACCAAATCCCATAAAATATGTATTCTCAGAAAATAAATAAATATAGATTAATATTATTTTCACATAATAGTAAATTAGACCAACTCATAATGCTCAATTATTTAATCAAATGAAATACATTCCCGGAAGCGTACATATTTGAAACTTCATAGCGTTATATTCCTGAAAAATGTAACATTACAGTCAAAACCACCATAATTTTTTTTTCCACTGCAATTATTTAAATTAATAACAAGGACAAGATATGCCTCGTTTGTTGTAACAACATATGCGTCTTCACGTGTACCTTGAGTTCAGATTCTCCTATATAGTGAAATTACAATCTTATGCTTGTGAAAATTATTAGAAATAATGAAAATAAGCCATGGGATGAAGGGTTACATATAAATAACATAAATTCTCAGACCATAGGATAAAGGGTTACACAGAAATCATGTGTAAGATATTTTCCTTTACATGTCGTCATGCATAAGATATTTCCATTTCTTTGTCGTCATGCAACAATGAATTATATTCTAAATCCATCATTCAATAATAACTCTCCTTCCTTGGCGTCATGCGTGAGATATTCCCATAAAAATGATACAATACGAAAAAATTTACACCATTTTTGTAACAGGCCTTACCATACACAAAGGCGATGAGGGATGTGAAGGGAAATCTTACTTTGTAAGAAGAAATTATGATACCAATCAGTTCAAGACACTCCAAAACACATGAAATAGATAAAAGTTAGACGTGCTTACCTTTGAAAAATCTTCCCTTTCAACATACCAAAAATAATAGAATACGTGTCCTCCACGCAATATTCTTTCCTAATAAATGAAAGAGAGCATAGACAAAGTAAATGATAGATATTCTAATATATTAAAATTCTAACTGATCCTCTAACCTACTCACTAACAAAACAAAAAGTGGAGTGCATCTAGACGCACATCTACATTTAATACAATTATTGACAATATATGTTATTCCTTAAAGATATTAAATTTTTTGAGAAATTACAAATATTAAATACGAAGAAGAAAACTAATTTAAAATATAACATTATACCTGAACACAACATGTCTCTGTCTCACCAATTGTGTAGAAGTCTCCTACTCCACGTCCATTTATGTCTCTCCCTTTTTCACCTATGCGTAGACTCTTTTCTTTAATTATATTTAACAATGTCATTTTTTATTCTTGAAAGTAGGGTTGTCCTTGTTCAGGAACATCCATGCCTCTGCTTAATTAATACTTGTTATTAATACACTTGTTAGAAATAATTTTTATAAAAATATTATAATACTAAATTGTACCTCAATCTAAATTTGTATATATTACATAGCTTTACTTTGGTTCCAATTCTAACTAACCTAAAATGAAAAAGGAGATCAATTAATAAAAGGTTGGAAGTAATAATACCTCAAGATAAATTTGCATCTCTTTACCTGTAATTTTGACTGTGCTTTTGCAGCCAATGGTTAACCTGGTCTTGTAATATTTTATCCATATCTTCATCATATCCCTTTATCATGTTTGCAGGCATATGTTCTAGTTTCATTTAATTTTTCAGCTCATTTTTATTTGCCTTGTTATATATGTCAATACATGCTTTGAATCCATCGCCGTCAGGCACCAAATCCCATAAAATATGTATTCTCAGAAAATAAATAAATATAGATTAATATTATTTTCACATAATAGTAAATTAGACCAACTCATAATGCTCAATTATTTAATCAAATGAAATACATTCCCGGAAGCGTACATATTTGAAACTGCATAGCGTTATATTCCTGAAAAATGTAACATTACAGTCAAAACCACCATAATTTTTTTTTCCACTGGGATGAAGGGTTACATATAAATAACATAAATTTTCAGACCATAGGATAAAGGGTTACACAGAAATCATGTGTAAGATATTTCCCTTTACATGTCGTCATGCATAAGATATTTCCATTTCTTTGTCGTCATGCAACAACGAATTATATTCTAAATCCATCATTCAATAATAACTCTTCCTTCCTTGGCGTCATGCGTTAAGGAGATATTCCCATAAAAATGATAAGGGAAAAATTTACACCATTTTTTCCACTAAACCATTTGCTCTAAATTTTATCCTACAAACTAGACATCTCAAACTTCATTTTGATATATCACACGCTTAATTTGACTGAGAAATGAAGCGGGAATTAATTTCCCAAATCCGGTCCAGAATCTGCCTCAGGTGCAGGGGCACATGGGCAGTCCGTGTTTCTCTATTTTTTTCAGGCCGAATATCAACCCAGAATTTCCTCAAATTTTGACACAAGGTAGAGGACATCTCAAACTTCAAAATGGCGTATGGCACGTCTCTAGGGGACCTCTATGGAGGGAGATATGCTCTCCCGAAGTTCGCCTAAAATCTGCCAATTCTACAGAAAATTCTCCAGAGTTTCCTTTGTTTTTCCAATAATCCCAAATTGTAAACGATCATTTAAACCTCAAATGTACCTAATAAACACATGATAATACAGTAATAATCCAATGGGTGGCACACACAAGGACCAACAACGCCTTGGGCA
>NW_026899301.1:0-7822 GCF_033153095.1 Gastrolobium bilobum
TTGAATTAATTTAAAAGATATAACATAATAAAATATATTAAAAAATATAGATGAAGTAAAATGACATTATTTTAGAGTATAGAAAAAATATATAATATTTTAGAAATTTCATTTTCCTCTTGCAACATGAATTTTACTAAAATATTTTAGAATATATCAGGGCAGAATTGTAGTGCCCAAGGAGTTAGCAGGAGAGGTAATGGTTGAGGCCCATAAGGGTTAGTTTGCTGTACACCCGGGTGCCACAAAAATGTATCAAGATCTGAAAGTTAAGTTCTGGTGGCCTGGGATGAAGAAGGATGTGGCTGAATATGTATCAAAGTGCTTGATTTGTCAGAAGGTTAAAATAGAACATCAGAAACCGGCAGGGTTACTTCAGCCGTTAGACATACCAGAGTGGAAATGGGAGAGCATCTCCATGGATTTTGTTGTTGGTTTGCCTCGGACTCAGGCTGGTCATGATTCGATTTGGGTTATAGTGGACAGACTTACGAAGTCTGCACATTTTCTTCCAGTGCGAGTGGACTTCTCTACGGAGAAATTAGCAAGGTTATATGTGAAGGAGATTGTAAGGCTCCATGGAATACCGGTTAGCATTGTTAGTGACCGGGACCCGAAATTTACTTCTCGATTTTGGGGAGCCTTGCAGCAGAATTTTGGCACTCAGCTTCGGCTGAGCACTGCGTATCACCCGCAGACTGATGGTCAGACTGAGAGGACCATACAGACACTTGAGGATATGTTGAGAGCTTGCACACTGGAGCAGGGCACTGCTTGGGACAGATATTTATCACTGGTGGAATTCTCTTATAATAATAGTTTTCACTCCAGTCTGGGCATGGCACCTTATGAGGCTTTGTATGGGCGTAGATGTCGTACTCCTACTTGTTGGACAGAGGTAGGTGATAAAGAGAGATTTGGGCCGGACTTTGTGCAAGAAACCACGGCACAGATTGAAATGATCAGGGAAAAACTTAAACAGGCACAGAATCGGCAACAAAGTTATTATGATAATAGACACAGACCGCTGGAATTTGAAGAAGGCAGTCATGTATTTGTGCGGTTATCTCCAGTTACCGGTGTTGGACGTGCATTGGGAGTGAGGAAGCTGAGTCCTCGTTTTATTGGGCCATATCAAATAATGAAAAGAGTAGGACCAGTGGCCTATCAGCTTGCCATGCCCCCACAGTTGTCAAATCTACACGATGTTTTTCATGTATCACAGCTGCGGTGTTATATTCCGGATGAATCACATGTGGTGATACCGGACGATATTGAAATCAGAGAGAATTTGAAAGTTCCTATAGGCCCTGTTGAGGTCCTTGACCGCAGTGAAAAGAAGCTTAGAAGCAAAGTTATTCCAATGCTTAAAGTTCAATGGGAAGGACGTACACCTGAGGAGGCTACTTGGGAGCGGGAGGATGAGATTCTCCGGCTATATCCTGAGTTAGCGGACAGGTATGATTTAATTTTGCGGACAAAATTCTAAAAAGTTGGGGTGAGTATAACACCTCACAATTTTAAATCAAGTAATTAAAATATTAAGTGAGCAATCAAGCGATGAATTAGTGAAAATCCTAAAGATTAGGCCAAAATACAAAGAAAGGGCAAAACGGTAATTAGCCAACACGCAACCCTAGGAAGATAAAAATTGAGTAGAAGGTCTCAGATGGTAAAAATAACCCTGGAAATGGGTTCAGAACGAAAAATTGAGTGGATCGGCAAGTTTCAGAAAAATCAGTGAATAGTGTTTTTCGCGGGTAAAAATACTGCGTTACGATTGCACCGTAAAACGTGCCAGTTGAATTTTGAGCTCTAGGTTTCAAATATGAGTTAAAAATGGTCTAATGAGTTAGGAAATATGATTTCTTATAATATTCGATGAAATTAAGACAGTTTGGGGAAGCGTGCCAATGTCGCGCGTAATAGCTTAAAACAGTGTTTTTTCCGAACGAATGGAGGACTCTTAATTCATCTGATCAAGCCTAATTAAAGGGGAATAGTTAATGTTAAAAATTTGAGTTTCTAAATAGGTTGTGAATTTACGGACGTTTAGTGGAATCGGAGGAAAATTCAGATTAGTTTTAAATCGCGTGAGGTGGCGGTGGGACCCACCCCACTTAAGTGACTTAAGCCACATGTGCTTGGCACTATTCATGCATCACTTTCCTCCCTTCTTCTTCATGAAACCCGCAGCCCCCTCCCCCAAAAACCCCATTTGCATTCAAATTTTCTTTTCACCATAACTTGATCATTTCTTAACCAAATCAAGTGATTTTTGTGTTGAAATTTGTTGGAAACAACCTTCTAAACACATTGGTACCACTCTTGAGCCTTGAAACCGTGTATTTGGGGAGATATTGGCCATTTACAGCCACGAAATTTTGGAGAAAAAATGGTTGTCTATGGAGCTTTTTGATCTTCCATTGCTTGGAGAAGTCTTGGGTTAGCTTCTAGCCTTTGTTGTGAGTATGTTTCCATCCCATTTACATGGTTTAATTGTGATTGAATTTTTGGAAACCTAAAGCTTGATTTGATGATGTGTTGTGTTAGAGAGCTCAATTTGAAAATGTGTATGAGATGATAATGTGTTAGAATGATGTATTAAAGCTAGAAATGCGATGAAATTTATTGGTGAAAATTGATAAATTTAACTTAGAAAAATTTGATGATCATGATTTTGGACTTGTGAATTTTGGTGTTGAGACTTGTTTGATGAATTGTGGCATGATGGTATGATGATATAATAGGTTGTGTGAAGGTTGGAGTGATTAAAATTGAATGGAAATTCCTTGAAATGCCATAGGGTAAAATTCGAACCTTTGAGGAAAAATTGAGGAATTGATGTTGAAAAATGATTTGGATGATGAATTGTGTAGTTATATGGTGCTTAGATGGGTTGTGTTGTGATTGGAGAGTGTTTGAATCAATGGGAAAAGTGAATTGTGTTTAGAGACCTAAATGAGCCCAGAATGAAATATTTCGCAAAACGATGCATAAGTGTCGAAAAACGGAAAAACGACGATTGGACTAGCCTCTAAACAACCTAAGGGAGTGTTATAAAATGAGAAAGAAAATTTAGGAAAATAAATCTCAAATTTACACCTACATGGCCGAACCATCAAGGGAGGATGGGGAGGATTTTTGTGATTTTGCGTTTTGATACTATTTGACGAGTACTGATGGATGTACGTTATTGTATAGGTTGTCGTACGTCGACCTGAATCCCGAATCTTGAATCAGTGAGTTGCCCTTGGTCCGGGACCAAGTGGATTGAGGTAAGAAATTGGTTCATTGCATGTGTAATTATAAATTAACATGTATTGGTGGAACTGAGAGTGATTGGGAATGTCCTCTGTGTAGGCATTCCGCTGTGTACCGAGTTGAGGGATAAGCTGCTGCGGAGCTTGTGGAAACACGAATTAAGGTAACCTCTTGGTACTGGGGCTTGTTCCCCTTTTCTGTTCCACCTTGCCAGTTGATGGCAACGGTAGGAAGTGTGTATGAATAGTATAGAACACATGAGCATACATGCATTATTGCTATGGGTACTGCGGTACCGAGTCTCTGGCCAGTAGACAGTTTTATTAGCCTTCGGGCATTTTCGGACTTCCGCTGGATAGGTCTCCAGGAGGGAGTTCCAGTTGACTGCGTGTCATGGTGTGTGATCCGGGTAGGAGCACACTAGGAATGTCTTTGGCGTTTTGGTTGGTTTGGGCATCATGGTTGTGGTTTCTGTGAACACACCTTGTATGATACCCATAGGCTTATATATGCCGAGGGCGTACGTGGAATTGGGGTTACCATCCCGTATCGTCGTATTTTGTTTTCTTTATATTCCCCATTCTCTAAATCCCTTGCTATATCCCGTTTTCAAAGTGGTTGTTGTATTCTATTGATATGCATCGAAGTGAACCATTGGGTGGAGTTTTCTCCAGAACCTCTTGGTTACTGAGATATATTCGTATATCTCACCCCGTCTCGGGGCATTTATTTCAGGAGGTAGCAGTGGAGCAGGAGCCTCGGGCAAGAGGCCCGCAGAGTGAGCGGTGGAGCGCTTCTTGTTTTGCATTTTGTTGGCCGTGTGGCCTAGGCTAGACTTAGGGCATGAACATGTCATTTGTATTTATTAGTAGCTCCATTAGCATCTTGTTCATGCCATTTTGCCTAAGTCTAGTAGTGATGTATTTGGTTATGTTGTCTTTTAATTAAGTTGAAATTTTAGAAGAATGTAATTTGAAGTTTTAGTTTCAAGTTGTAATTTGTAAAGCCATATTGTAATAGTATTGATGCATGTCTAATTATGATGGAAGGGCCTTAGGCCTATTTTAGGTTATGATAATATGTATGATGGAAATATGCATGAAAAAGGTGTTAGTGATTGCAACTACTTAAGAATGATTAATATGGACTCTATGTTTAATAACTATAAACTGGATTGGGTTGTAAGTGCCCCAAGGCGTTGTTGGTCCTTGTGTGTGCCACCCGTTAGATTATTACTGTATTATCATGTGTTTATTAGGTACATTTGAGGTTTAAATGATCTTTTACAAATTTGGGATTATTGGAAAAACAAAGGAAACTCTGGCGAATTTTCTGTAGAATTGGCAGATGTTAGGCGAACTTCGGGAGAGCATATCTCCCTCCATAGAGGTCCTCTAGGGACGTGCCATACGCCATTTTGAAGGTTGAGATGTCCTCTACCTTGTGTCACAATTTGAGGAAATTCTGGGTTGATCTTCGGCCTGAAAAAAATAGAGAAACACGGACTGCCCATGTGCCCCTGCACCGGAGGCAGATTCTGGACCGGATTTGGGAAATTAATTCCCGCTTCGTTTCTCAGTCAAATTGAGCGTGTGATATATCAAAATGAAGTTTGAGATGTCTAGTTTTTAGGATACAAATTTGAGAGCAAATGGTTGAGAGGATTGAGTGCAGTAATTCGAGTAATGTGAGTGGTTTGGAGCTGTTTTTGGGGTTGTTTGGGCTAATTGCTTATCCAACTTCAAACGGCGATAACCGGAGCAAATGAGCTCCGAATTGAGCGTATGATAGCTTGTTAAAAAGGGAATTTAGTAATACAAAATATAAGCTGAGAAGAAGGGTTGGTTGCGATCGGTTGGTCGCAGAAAAACTTAGAGTGAAACATGTTCGAATTGGTGTAAAACGTAAAGTTGGAAATTGGCTAAGTGAGTTTATGGGAACTCCTTAGTAACTTATAATAAGTAACGTAAGTGATAAAAATAGTTTAAATAAGTCTTCCGCAAGAGTTTACGGTTACGGTCACAGCTTTTAATTATTACGCCTTTTTATATTTTAAATGCTCGCGTAATAATCGGAAAAAATTTATTCGCGTTTTATAAATGAACTGCTGTGATTGTAACTGCGCTTAATATCATAATTAATGTTAACAATACCGGTACGTAACGGGCTGTTACATAGACGAAGTAAAATGACATTATTTTAGAGTATAGAAAAAATATATAATATTTTAGAAATTTCATTTTCCTCTTGCAACATGAATTTTACAAAAATATATTGCATGATTTTTTCCAATGTCGTTTTGGGGTTGTAGTTAATAACTTCATCTCATATTTGAAGAGAAATGTTAATTCCTTAAACAATACAAAGTTGACTTTTTTCCAGTAAAATGATTTAGTTTTTCAATCAACCTAAGAATATATTGGGTTATATTTATCTTATGTTGCATAAGATAAATAAGTTTCCTACACACATAAAGTAGAGGTGGGTCCCACATCTATTTTTTCTCTCTACTCTTACATGTGAGTCTCACTTGTAATTTTATTTATATAACATGAGATAATCATTTTCTTACAACATAAGAAAACATAACCCAAATATATATTTGATGTCTATTAAATTAACAATATATAAAGATTAAATAAATAAGACATAGTAATTGAATTAGGATTTGAAAATTGGATAAAAAATAGATTTAAACATGATAAATTGATTTTGTTTTCTAGTCAATCTCTAATAAATTTGATGCTTAGCTTATAAAAAATGGTAAATAGAAGTATCATGTTGTACAAAAATTGTACAAACAAAGGATATATCTTGCTAAAGTTAGCAAGTTAATGATATTTTTGAACTTCAAGTTCAATTATGCTTGTATGTGGACCTAAATAATTTATTTGGTTTTTTTTTCGATCAAAATAATTTTTCGAGATTCATTAAACTTCTGGTTTTCTCCCCCTAATGACGGAAGATGTCCTTCATTAAATATTTAAGTGGACATAGTTGGCTAATTTAATCTATACCCCACAAGAGAATGGATTCGAACCTCGTTTACAAATGTAAGGACTTTGTTTGTAGGCGATATATAATCTCTCCAAGAAATTCTCAAAGAGGTTGGGGGTCTTCTCGAATCCTAATGAGATACCGATATCTACTCTCACTTAAACTTTTTCATTTAAAAAAAAAAAGTCGTGGATACTATTGTGATTATCTGAATTCAGAGGCGAGTATCTTTTGCCAAAAAGATATATATGAGTAAATGATGTGATTGAAAAAGTAGGCCTTCCAATTTCAGGAGGAGAGATACTCTCACTACCAAAATTTTCTATTACCAACTTACTACATATCCAATACCATTAGATTAATATTTTCTCTCTCTTCAAAAACTTTTTAACATTCTCTCTCTTTAATCCAATTGTGATGTAATGGGTAATAAGTTAGTAGTGAAATTTTTTTATAGTTAGAATATCCTCACTCCAATTTGAGATAATAACATGACTTAATTAGTTGACAATGCATGCATGGCGGGAAATATAAACAGAAAATGAAAAGAAAACACCAAATAAATAATAAAACCCAAGAAATCCTCCACCTTCTTCATTCTTTCTTTCTAAAGCAAGAAACTCAACAACACAAACCAAACCCTCTCTTTCTCTAACCTCTCTCTCTCTCTCTCTCTCTCTCTGTGATGGAAAACATCAATTCCACTCGCCTCCTTCTCCTTCTCATCTTCTCCCTCACAATGCTCACAATCACCGCCACCGCCAACCCAGCACCACCACCACCAATGCCGCCAGCAACAACGCAACAACTGAATAACATAATCGATGGTGCGCCGCTGAATAACAAAGCTATCCTCCCCTCTCCCTCTTCCTCGACGACGGCGTTCATGCCTCATGGCGGAGACACAGTACTGGGGTGGAGCACTTCCAACGGCAACTGCACTTGCCTCAAGGTGGCACTCTTCATCTTCTTCGTATGTTTCGCTTTTCAAGATCTCTTCTTTGTAGAGCGTCGTCCAACTCCCTTAACGCTTCCTGAGATTAGCGATATCTTGATTTGGTGTTTCTTGAAAGCCTTCTGTTGCTTTATCATATATTGTTTGTTCAAGTGACCCACACCTGATCAGTCTTTTAGTTCTGCTATTATATTCTGCATGCACTCTCATTCTTTTTACAATGGAACACCAATAGAATAGAATAATAGAATAGCAATGAATTTTGGTTTCTTTTTCTTTTTCAATATTGAACAAATGATGTGTATAGAAAATTGAAGGAGCCAAGATTTTACAATGTGATGATTTTTTTCTTTTTCTTTTTTATGTTTCTGCTTTCATATATTTTGTCTCTAGCTCTTTAAATTTTCTCCAGCCTCAATTCTTTTAGGCACAGATTAATTATTTCTTATTTAAGATTAATTCTTGCATGGTAATAATCTGTTCATTTCGAGAATATACGGAACCTCCTTTTCGCGTGGAGCAGCCAAACTTTTAACATCTTTCAAATCTTTACTAAGTCGTAAATTTTTGCATATCAATGAAACTGATCAAGCTTGATCTTTAATT
>NW_026899302.1:0-79244 GCF_033153095.1 Gastrolobium bilobum
ATTCTTAATCACTTATTATGATTATTAAGCCTCATAATAATTATTAAGGTCAATTATGGAATCATCTCTTATTTTTGCATAATTAATTAATTAAATCCCTTAATTAACGGTGCGGGTTCTTACATTCACCCCACCTTTTTAGGATTTTGACCTCAAAATCAGAACATACCTGGTCGAAACTCGGGGTACTGCCGGAGAAGCTCGTCCTCACGCTCCCAAGTACACTCCTCAGGAGTCCTTCCGGTCCACTGCACCTTGACCATCGGAATGATCTTGCTCCTCAGCTGCTTCTCGCCACGATCGAGAATTCTGAGTGGTCCGACGGGAGTCTTTAGGTTCTCCCGAACCTCCACGTCATCCAGTTGCACCACGTGCAACGGATCTGCTATGTACTTCCGAAGCTGAGACACGTAAAACACGTCATGGATGTTAGCCAGGTTCGGAGGCAAGGCAAGCCGGTAGGCAACAGGTCCTACTCTACCAAGGATCTGGTATGGCCCAATATATCGCGAGCTTAGCTTCCTCACTCTGAGTGCCCGACCTACACCGGTGACAGGTGAAAGTCTCACAAAAACGTGCTCACCCTCACTGAACTCCAGTGGACGATGCTTGACATCATAGTAGCTCTTCTGGCGATTCTGCGCCTGCTTCAACTTTTCGCGGATCATCTGAATCTGCAAGGTGGTATCTTGGACAAAGTCCAAGCGAAAAAGCTCCTTGTCCCCAACCTCAGACCAACAAGTAGGAGTCCGACACCTCCTACCATACAGTGCTTCGTAGGGCGCCATGCCCAGGCTAGCATGAAAGCTGTTGTAAGAAAACTCAACCAACGGAAGGTACCTATCCCATGCCGAGCCCTGCTCCAACGTGCAAGCTCGCAACATGTCCTCCAAGGTCTGGATGGTCCTCTCAGTCTGTCCATCAGTCTGAAGGTGATAGGCAGTACTCAATCTCAACTGCGTACCAAAAGCCTCCTGCAGCGCCTCCCAGAACCGAGATGTGAACTTCGGGTCCCTATCACTAACGATACACTCGGGCACCCCGTGAAGCCTCACAATCTCGCAGACATAAAGCTTGGCCAACTGCTCTGTAGTGAAGCTCACCTTCACTGGAAGAAAATGGGCAGACTTCGTCAGTCTGTCCACAATGACCCAAATAGAGTCACAACCCGCCTGAGTCTTCGGCAATCCCACCACGAAGTCCATGGAAATACCTTCCCACTTCCACTGAGGTACTTCAAGAGGTTGAAGTTCACCAGACGGTCTCTGATGCTCAATCTTCACCTTCTGGCAAACCAAACACTTAGACACAAAGACAGCAACATCTCTCTTCATGCCCGGCCACCAGAAGTTCTTCTTCAAGTCTTGATACATCTTAGTAGCACCAGGGTGGATAAAAACTGACTCTTATGGCCTTCTGCCATAACCTCCTCTGTTAACGGGCCTCGAGGAACTACAATCCTCTGCTGAAACAAAAGCAATCCATCCTCATTCCAAGACACACCATCTTAGTTCTTCGCATAATCCAGACACTCTCTGAACTTGTGCCTCTTTAATCTTTTCAAGCAGCTCGTTCACAACATCGGATGCTTCCAATCCGAGAAGTACACTCTCACACGAAGCGGTCACTGCCAAGTTGCGGAACTTCTCAACCACATCGAAGTTACCAAGTAACAAACTGGATGAACTACTGGATTTCCGACTCAAAGCATCAGCTACCACATTGGCCTTGCCAGGATGATACCTTAGCTCGAAGTCGTAGTCCTTTATGAACTCCATCCATCTCCTCTGCCTCATGTTCAACTCCTTCTGGTCGAACAGGTACTTCAAACTCTTGTGGTCACTGAAAACCACAAACCTCAAGCCAAAAAGATAATGCCTCCAAATCTTGAAAGCAAACACAATAGCAGCCAACTCCAAGTCATGAGTAGGGTAGTTCTCCTCGTGAGGTTTCAACTGCCTCGAAGCATAGGCGATCACTTTGCCCAACTGCATCAACACACAACCTAGCCCCTTCCCGGAGGCTTCGGATTAAAGCTCAATCTCATGCGCAGGATCAGGAAGGAACAACACAGGAGCAGTAGTCAGTCTCTCCTTCAACTCCTGAAAACAGACCTCACACTCGTGAGTCCACACAAATGGAGTCTCCTTCCGAGTAAGGCGAGTCAATGGCAAAACCATGGTGGAGAATCCCTTGATGAACCTCCGATAGTAACCTGCCAAACCCAGAAAGCTCCTCACTTCTGTAACTGTCTTGGGTCTCTCCCAATCCAGCACGGCCTCAATCTTGTTCGGATCCACTGCAACTCCCTCAGCAGAAATAACATGCCCAAGGAACTTCACAGATTTGAGCCAGAACTCACATTTGGAAGGCTTCGCATACAGCTTCTTCTCTTTCAGCACTTGCAGAACAGTTCTCAAATGCTCAACATGCTCCTCCTCCGTCCTTGAGTAAATCAAAATATCGTCAATGAAGACGATCACAAACTGATCCAGGTACGGCTGGAAAATCTGGTTCATGTAATCCATGAACACAGCAGGTGCATTGGTGAGACCGAACGGAATCACCAAGTACTCAAAATGACCATATCTCGAGCGAAATGCGGTCTTCGGGACATCCTCCGGCTTCACCCAAATCTGATGGTATCCGGACCGGAGATCAATCTTGGAATACACACAAGCACCCCTGAGCTGATCCAACAGATCATCAATCCGAGGAAGAGGATACTTGTTCTTGATTGTCACCTTGTTCAGCTGCCTGTAGTCGGTGCACAATCGCATTGTCCCGTCCTTCTTCTTCACGAAGATAACCGGTGCTCCCCAAGGAGACACACTCGGTCTAATGAAGTCTTTCGCTGAAAGATCCTCAATATGCTTCTTCAGCTCTGCCAACTCCGGTGGCGACATCCGGTATGGAGCTAAAGAAATCGGCCTCACACCAGGCAACAGATCTATGGAGAACTCTATCTCCCTCTGTGGCGGAAACTCAGGAATCTCCTCAGGAAACACCTCGAGGAACTCCCTCACCACAGGAATGCCAGTGATGTCCTCCTGTGTACCACTCACCAAACCTCCCAACATGACATAACCAAATGCCCCTCCTCTCAAGGCTCTCCTAGCCTGCAGCAACGAAATGTACGGCGAGGAACTGGCTGTGGAATCACACGGAGACAACACTACACGCTTGGCACAACAATCAATCATCACACAATTTCTGGACAGTCAATCCATGCCCAGAATAACCTCCAAGTTGGCCATCGGCAACCCTATCAGATCTACCGAGAATTCACGGCCATCCCACTGAAACGCCACATCGCGATGAACAGTGGTAGCATCACATCTTTCTCCGGTGGCGGTGGTCACCCGCATCGGTGGAGAAAGCACATCACTGGGCAACTCAAGCCCCACAGCAATCGGGGTAGCAACAAAAGAATGCGTAGCCCCAGAGTCAAACAACACATCAACAGCTGATGAACCAATCGTAACAGTACCTCTGACAAGGTTCGGAGCTCGATCCGACTGCTGACGATCCAGAGTATAAACTCTCCCAGAAGATGGTGGCACTACCGGTGCCGAAGTAGGTGGAAGGGGAACCATCTGAAGTGGCACTGCCTGCACTGCAGTAGCCCTCGTCGTCGCCGACGGACAATCTCTGGAGAAGTGGCCCTCCTTGCCACACTGAAAGCAAATCAACTGGCCGGTAGAACACGGCCCAAAATGAGTCTTCCCGCATCCCGAACACCTGGGAGCAGGAGGTCTCGCTGCACTCCCCTGAACAGAAGTCCTCTTGAACTGACTCGGCGCCTGCCGAGCTGCCAACTGTTTACCCTGGCCCTTGTTCCTAAACTTCCTGTCTCGCCAAGAAGTGGAACTACCAGCTGCAACCTTCGTCGCCTCAGCAACCTTGGCCTTCTTGGCCTTCCTCGAGCTGTAGAAATCTTCAATATCACGACACTGCTGAACCAGTGTCCCAAAATCTCTAGAAGCAGAACCAGCTAGGTAACCAGCAATATCCTCACTAAGTCCCCTACGGAACTTAGCAGCCAGAAATGTAGGAGTAGGCCTCGCCATCCTGAAGTGTGCAAACTTCACCAACTGGTTGAACTTGGCCAGGTACTCGTCCACAGACAACGAGCCCTGAACCAATCTGTCGAACTCTCCCTGCTGCCTCTCCTGAGCGACATATGGAAAATACTGACCCAAGAAGAAGTCCTCAAACATAGGCCAAGTCCACCACTCATGGGCATCACCCTCCAGCATGTAAGTAGCGAACATCAACTTCTGCGGATCTGTGCACTGCATGACCCCAAAAATCTTGTCCAACGCCTGAAGTCAACGTGCCGCAGCAACAGGATCAAAAGACCCATCAAAAGCAGGTGGCTTATGCTTACGGAAAGCATTCAGCCGGCGATCGATCTCCTCACGATCCTTAACAAAAACAAGGACGGTCTGCATGGCCCCCGTAAGATGACTGCCATCTCCCATCTGACTCTGAGAGTCATCCTGCAGACTGGGTTGAGGTGGAGGTGGTGGTGGTGGCGGTGGCGGTGGAGGTGGTGGCGGAGGAACATGGCCAACAGCAAGACCATTCCTCATCTCCTCCAACATGACTCTAAACATCGTCATGTTCGCCAGACGGTTGGCCTCCAACACGTCCTCAGTGGCCTTCCTGTTCACCTCTCTGACGGCGTCCAGCTGCCTGGTTTGCCATTCTCATGGCCTCTTGGTCGGCTAGTTGGGCCGCCTGCATCTCAGCTAATGCAGCCAGGAAAGGATCGGGCCGATCCTCCGAAGTCTCGCGGTTCCTCCCGGGTCTTACCATGATTCTGCACAAGTTGCACAAATTATGAGTTGATCAGGCCCACGCAATGTGGTCACATATGCATTATCATAATAATACTCGACGGAGCAAACACACAAAACAGACACAACCAAACTTCCTAATCATTGCAATACATACAGGCTTTTCCCTTGAACCGTTGCTTTGATACCATAAAATGTAACACCCCGTGTATACCCGGAATATTAACATTACATCGTATTAAGCGGTGCTTAATTAAAAATGCGAAATATTCTTTTTCTTTTCAATTATGACGTCATTATCAATTACCAACTTGATTACTTAATCAATTTCATAAAATATCGCCTGTATGTAAATTGCAATAAGACATCTACTGAAATACCTCAATATATAAATAAAGTGTGTATCTAAATCACGGCATTACATCAAGTAATCCGGACAATATCCTGATACACTAATACAACTCCAAAAGACTCAAGACATAACCAAGACATAATAATACTATGTGTCATGGACAATCCCCATGCTCACCAAATAACATAGTAAACAACAAGTCTCAACATAAAACTCCATAAACATAAACTGAAGCTATAAGCATAAGCAGCATGCAAATCCAGCATCCAATCATGGCAGCATAATATAACAGCAATCTAACTCAGCTCCGGCCTCCTGCCTCCTGAGGTCTCAACATTACCTGACCCTGAAATAAGCATTCCCCAAACGTGGGGTGAGATCTCTAAACTAGAAATCTCAGTAAGACAAGGGGTCCTCAAGGATCTTCCACCCCAAGCTCACTTACATGTGCAATATAAGTTCAAAAAGCATTTATATCATTATCAGTTCCAAAACTATGTAGTGCAACAGATATCTATGGCATGTGTGTATATCACTATCTACTGGCCAGAGAAATGTAGGGATGCGTCTATTCCCTACATGTAGTACAAGGAACACCGCTTGCACCTCACCCACAGCCTCACCCTCTTGTATGTTCTACATACTCAGGCTTACCGTATAGGTGGAACACCTCCATGCATATCAACAAGGCACTAACATATAATAGCTCAACAGCATTTCCAAAACATCAAAAGCATGTAACACAGCATGCATATACCA
This sequence comes from Gastrolobium bilobum, assembly GCF_033153095.1. Taxonomy (NCBI): domain Eukaryota; kingdom Viridiplantae; phylum Streptophyta; class Magnoliopsida; order Fabales; family Fabaceae; genus Gastrolobium; species Gastrolobium bilobum. The sequence continues at coordinate 5,914 of NW_026899302.1, forward strand.
TACCCCCATGGGACATGGTAGAACCACAACATGGCTAAACCGAGGACACGAAAGCTTACCTCTAAGCTAGCTATCCAATGCCACAAGCTCAAAGTCCAATCAATAACATATACCACATGCATACAAACTAAAGACAACGCATTTTCATTACGTTTTCAAGTCTTAAAGCTTCTAACGAAGCCACAAGCCCTAAATCCCATGATTCTGGCTTAATCCATTAAATACAGAAGTTCAACTTCATCAATCTAGGGTCTACAAACCCCCAATAGCCTACTGTATGCACAGCACAGCTACTGTTCTGCGAAATCCCAGAATATCCGGATACTCCTCGGGACCATATCCGGATATGCAATATCCGGATATCTCACTGTACATATCCGGATATTCAATATCCGGATATCCAGAATCCCATATCCGAATATACAATATCCAGATATCTGAAACCCCATATACGGATACATATAACCGGATACATATATCCGGATATCCCATATCCGGATATTCCACGGGCAGATATCCGGATATTTCACGACAGAATGCAGTTTCTGCATTTCCGTGAAGATATCCCTTAAAGGTTCCCTTTTACCGATTTTAAACACCTAATCATGCATTTCTAGGTGTGTTAAGCCTTACCCAACAACAAGTTATCATCTTTTAACCTTAACATGCATCAAGCTTCCATTTTTAAGCCTTAAAACCCAAGTTAAAGGTTGGTACAACATACCAAGACTCAAAACTCAGAATGGAGATGCTCTTGGAGCTCACTAGACACCTCCAAGATTCTGCCTCCCACTGCACACGAAAATGGTGCACCAAGGTGGTTCTTTTACACAACAAGGAGGCTCCTTGAAGATTCAAAACACCAAGAACAAGATGACTCCTCTCAAACCCTCAAACTCAGCCCCCTCACCAGCTCAACACAGAAGCTGGAACCTCAGAAAAGACCCTCCTTTCACTCCCACAAGGATGCTCTCAAGTGTTTACAAGGTTAAGAGAAGGGAAATCAAGAGTAAAAGCTTGAAGACTCAACACAAAAGAGAAGGAAGCACAAGAGCAATGACCAGCAGCTGACCACACCAGAAACTCACGTAGAAGAGAGTGGCACCTAGGGTTTTGTGCCCATAATGAGAGTATTTATAGCCAAAACTCACTTAAGCACGCAGTATTAACTTTAAATGCTACGCTTAGCATTTTAATCCCAAACTTTGGATTATGAAACTACATAATTTTCTAAGAATTATCAAATTTTTCTTATAATTTTCTGAGCAACTTTCTGGTACGCGCTTTTCCAAGTCAGTACCGGTTTCTAGCATCAGTTCTCATTATTTGGACTTGAAACTCGTTTTACAAGTCCTACATATTATTCTAGTAATTATCATGCACTTACATTAATTTTCCGGGATACTTTTTTGGTACCCAATTATACCGACTAGCAGAACCGGTATCTGCACTTTTCTTTCGAAAAGCGACTTTCGGCATTCTTAATCACTTATTATGATTATTAAGCCTCATAATAATTATTAAGGTCAATTATGGAATCATCTCTTATTTTTGCATAATTAATTAACTAAATCCATTAATTAACGGTGCGGGTTCTTACACAGAGCATAGAAGAAGAACTGTGCAGTCTAAGTATTTCAAGGATGTGAAACATTTAGCAAAAAATGTTTCTAATTTCCTTGGAATCCCATAAATTTTTCGTAGAAGCCTGCAATCATCGAGCTTTAGGTTCCTCCAAAGAGTGACATTATTTGATGGATGAATTAAAAGTGAAATTATTCAACGATAGGTTCAAATCTTTCACATTGGCAAACCATGTAAGACATGTATCAGAAGGAATTCATCTGATATATAGCAGTACGAGAGAATAAGATATTCTTTGTTTGAAAACACCATTTCATCACCATGATCTAGTTTAGATAACCACAACCCTACACATCTTCAAGTATGCAATACTTGGAGAATAAACCATTCCAAAGAATTGCAGTTCTAATATTTAAAGCTAAGAACGTTTTGAATTGAAATGGCAATTCTTTTATAGGACTCCCAATTACATGAAGCACTATTATATTTTCCATCCACCCTGATATTTCTGGAAAACTCTCAAGAATTATGCAATGTGAAAGATTGAGTTGTTCAAGATAGGTCAATCTGATTAGTTGAAAAGTCCTAAGCTTCTTGCAACAAACAGTAACCAAGATTCTAAGTTTATCAAGAAATCCAACTGACTCGTGAATTTCAATTAAATTCTTACAATGTTTAAAAGATATTGATGGGCCATGAGCCTAAAAGTAGTGAATTAGTTAGTTTGTTATGGAAATTATTCTAAAATATTGCTAAAATATAGGATAAAAGGTAGGTAGTATGGTAGTGTGGGTATGCATGAATTGAGTATTTTGGTGAAAGGAGATTTGGTGAAGGATCTCTAGGGATCTCTTGAGCCTTGGTATTTGGCTTTAAGGGTGAGTTGAGATCTCTTTGGTGTATCGTTTATATTTCATAGTTATTCCTTTTGCAATTCTTTTTGTATTTCATTGTTATGTTGACTAGATCTTGTTCTTTTAATTATGGGTTCCATCAATTTGGTATCAGAGCCTTCCACTATGTCTCCCGGTTGCAATCGAGCGACGCGGGTGGTGACGGCGGCATTACAATGTTCGCCCAGGGCTAGTAAAAGACTAACGCAAAGCCAGCCCGCGTGGGCGCGGGGACTGCGGAGCGTGGTGGAATGTTAGACTCATTTGCAAGGTATGGGACTTGGAGTTCCACATTGGTTGTATGGTCAACTAATGTGGGATTTATAAGGCCTTAGGCACTCCCACTCTTTGAGCTAGCTTTTGGGGTGGTGCATCCCAAAGTTCTTATCAGATAATTTTTCTAAATTCGGGAGGCCAGATTCATCAAGTAAATGAGTTACTGAAATCCAAAATTGCCAGACATGTGAACCTCTGCAACAAAAAAAATGAGCCAAATGAATGATCATAAGAATTTAAAGATTTTTTATTAATGTACAACGACACTGAACCTTATACACATATGAGGCTTGCCTGAATTGGTTCACTTATCAAGTTATCATTAAGCAGCTATCAGATAACCCGAGTATGGCAAGTTTCTTTGGATGAAAATCAAATGAAAAAGATGGGGAAGGATATCCCCACCATTTAAGCACACTTAGCCATGCAGAAGATGTGTGGAGCCTATAGAAAAGGGCAATTTCTAATAATTAGTGTTTTGAGGTTTTCCATCTTCTTCAAGGCCTCTCCATCCCAATATACTTCCTTACTTTGGGTCGGGGAAATCCAGAATTAAGCTTTCAATTGTACTAGATCCCTTTTAAGATAAAAGAACAGATCAACCACAATACATTTATATCATTTATATATGTTAGAAACTCAACATGCATATTCAGACATATTCACATATTATAAAGAGAAAAATTAATTGTAAATTGATACTGTAGAAAATTAGAATTCAAATATTTTCTGTTTTTATTTCATATTGATTAGGATTGATTGTGATTGATTAGAATTGATTGTGATTAGGATTGATTAGTCATCGCTGAGTCATTCTTAGCTATTCTTTCTTGTATAAGTACTCCCCATGTAATTTATTCAATATCAATATACAAAAACCTTTTTTTTACAATATGGTATCAGAGCAGGTTCGTTCCTACCCTAAATCAGCCACCTTCAAGGTTGAAATCATCCAAAAACCATCCAAACACAATCCAACCTAAACTCAAACCCCATAAACCATACCTACAAACCTCCAATCGAGAAGGTGGAGTCATCATTCAACTTAGAAGGCTCCGACGAGTTGAACGCCACCGGATCTGTCGCCGTCAAACTGCCCACGCGCCGCCACTCTCCAGCGCGTGTAGTCCACGCGCTGCCTTCCCAAAAAAAATTTCCGGAGCGAGCTGCCCAGATCACCTCGTCGGCATTTTCTCTACCTGTTCCAGTGGTCAGATGTAAAATCGGAGCAAATTTTTTTTTTTAGGTCCACGGTTAAACCTTCTATTTCTATTCATGGCTTCCTCGAATCGTTCTTCTGCCTCCTCATCTGCCTAAAATTCTCAGCCCTCCGGAGACAACTTAAGTTTGCAGATCACTAGTCACCGGTTGAACGGTAAGAATTTTCTGCAATGGTTTCAATCGGTTAAGTTGGTCATCCGGGCAAAGGGTAAGATGGGCTATCTCGAGGGAAAAATTAAGAAACCTGCTGAGGATTCTCCTGATTATGAAAATTGGGAGATTAATAATTCATTGGTCATGGCTTGGCTGACTAATTCCATGGAACCACAGATTGGCCAAACCTTTTTTTTCTTCGATACTGCCAAGGAAATTTGGGATGTTGTTCAACAAAATTACTCAGATCTGAAGAATACCTCTCAAGTCTTTGAACTGAGAAATAAGTTGAGAGACTTTCGTCAAAGGGGTATGACTATTACTGAATATTTTACTGCACTAACAAATTTATGGCAGAAATTGGATCTTTATTATGCATCCGATCTTAAGGGATTGGAAGCTAATACCAAGTTTAAAAAACACTTGGAGAAGGAATAACTTTATGATTTCCTTGCCAGACTCAACCGAGATCTTGATGAGGTTCGTGGTCGAATATTGGGGCAACGACTGTTACCCTCACTTGCTGATGCCTTTGCTGAAGTTCGTAGAGAAGCCAGTAGACGGAGAGTTATGCTGGGAGAAAAGGAGTCACTTGATAAGTCTGATGATATGTCTGCATTAGCTGCCAACTGTAATAACCTGCACCGTTAAATAAGGGATTTAACTGATTAATTATGTTAAATTAAGAAATGATTCCGTAATTGACCCTAATAATTATTAAGAGGCTTTAATAATTATGATAAGTTATTCAGAATGCTGAAAGTCGCTTTTCGGAAGAAAAGTGCAGATACCAGTTCTGTTAGTCGGTATAAATGCGTACCGAAAAAGTATACCGGAAAATTATAATAAGTGCATGATAATTACTAGAATAATATATAGGACTTGTAAAACGAGTTTCAAGTCCAAATAATGAGAACTGGTGCCAGAAACTGATACTGGCTATGAAAAGCGCGTACCGGAAAGGTGCTCCGAAAAATATAATAAAAATATGATAATTCTTGTAAAATTGAGTAGGTTAAGAATCCAAAGTTTGAGATTAAAATACTAAGCGTAGCAATTAAATTTAATATTGTGTGTTTAAGTGTGAGTGAGCTATAAATACTCTTATTATGGGCACAAAACCCTAGACTCCTTCATTCCTACGTGAGAGAGGCTAGTCAGCTTGTGTGTGTGCACTGTTCCATTGCCTTGTGCTCTATTTGGTGAGCTTTGAAGCTTCATCTTCCACTTCTCTTCATCTATACACTTGGTGTGAGTGAGAATCATCCTTGTGAGTGGGAAAATGGCTTCTTTTCTGTGTAAAGAGTTCAGTTTGAAGGGGTGTTGGGTGCTGACTTTGGGTTGGAGAGTGAGTGAACCTTGTGTTTCTCATTTGGAGGTCCAAGGAGCCACCTTTGGTGAGGAAGATCCTTGTTTGCTTCTCATTTCCGTGGTCTTTGTTGGTCTGAGTTTTGGAGCAGTTGAGAAAGCTCCAAGAGCATCATCTACCTCTGTTTTTAGCTTGTGGTATGATCACCACCTTTGAACTTGAGTTTTTATGCTTAAAAATGGAATCTTGATGCATGTAATGGTTAAAAGATGATAACTTAATGTTGGGAAATGCTTAACACACTTAGAAATGCATGCTTAAGTGTCTAAAATCAGTAAAAACCCAACCTTGGAAGGATATCTTCGCGAAAATGCAGAAACTGCATTCTGTCGCGAAATATCCGAATATTTGCCCGTGAAATATCCGGATATTGATATCCGGATATGGATATCCGGATATGGATATCCGGATATGGGGATCTGGATATCCGGATATGGATATCCGGATATTGCCAGAGAGATATCCGGATATTGAATATCCGGATATGCCCCGAGGAATATCCAGATATTCTGGGATTTCGAAGAACAGTAGTTGTGTTGTGAGGACAGTAGGCTATTGGGAGTTTGTGGACCCTAGATTGATGAAGTTGAACTTCTGTAATTAATGAACTAAGTCAGAATCATGTGATTAAGGGCTTGTGGCTTTGTTGGAAGCCTTAAGACGGAAATCATAAAAGGAGAACGTAGTCTTTATGTTAATGCTTTTGAGCTATGTATGTTGATACACTTGCTGGTCCTAAATCAGATTGTGATCTGCTGTGTGTTGGACTTGAGCTGTGAGGACTCTTGGCATCGGATAGTGAGCTTGCAAGGTAAGCTTTCGTGTCCTCGGTTTAGCCATGTGGTTCCACCATGTCCCATGGGGGTATGGTTATATGCATGCTGTGTTACATGCTTTTGATGTTTTGGAAATGCTGTTGAGTTGTTATATGCTAGTGCCTTTATGATATGCATGTGGTGTTCCACCTATACGGTAAGCCTGAGTATGTGGTACATACAAGAGGGTGAGGCTGTGGGTGAGGTGCAAGCGGTGTTCCTTGTACTACATGTAGGTATAGACGTATTCCTGCATTTCTCTGGCCAGTAGAATAGTGATAAACACATGGCATGAATATCTGTTGCATTGCATAGTTTTGGAACTGATATTGATATAAATGCTTTTAGAACTTATATTGCACATGTAAGTGAGCTTGGTGTGGAAGATCCTTGAGGACCCCTAGTCTTACTGAGATTTCTAGTTTAGAGATCTCACCTCACGTTTGGGGAATGCTTATTTCAGGGTCAGGTAATGTTGAGACCTCAGGCGGCAGGAGGCCGGAGCTGAGTTAGACATTGATGTTATTATATGCTGACTTGTTGGATGCTGGATATGCTTGCTGCTTATATGCTTTTAGCTTCATTCTATGTTTTTGGATTATCTTGTTGAGACGCTGTTGATTTGGTGAGCATGGGGATTTGTCCATGCCACGTAGACTTGTTATGTCTTGTTTTAATTAGAGTTGTATTAATGTATCAGGATATTGTCTGGATTACGTGATGTAATGTTGTGACTTAGATACTCACTTTATATGTTATATTGAGGTTTTTCAGTAGATGTCTTATTGCAATTTACATTCAGGCGATATTTTATGAAATTGATTAAGTAATCAAGTTAGTAATTGATAATGACGTCATAATTGAAAAGAAAAAGAATATTCCGCATTTTTATTTAAGCGTAGCTTAATACGATGTAATGATAACACTACCGGATATATACGGGGTGTTACATTTTATGGTATCAGAGCAAAGGTTCTAGGGAAAAGCCTGTATGTATTGCATAACTTAATATGTTTGGTTGTGTCTGTCTTGTGTGTTTATTCCATTGGTTTTTATTATGATGATGCATATGTGATCACATTGCATGGGCCTGATCAACTCATGATTTGTGTAACTAGTGCAAAGTCATGGTAATACCCAGGAGAACCCGCGAGACTGTTGAGGGTCAACCCGACCCAATCCTGGCTACATTAGATGAGATGTAGGTGGCCCGACAAGCCGACCAGGAGGCCGTGAGAATGGAAAACCAGGCCATGCTGGACGCCGTCAGAGAGGCGAACATGAAGGCCACTGAGGACGTGTTGGAGGCCAACCGTCTGGCAAACATGACGATGTTTAGAGTCATGTTGGAGGAGATGAGGAATGGTCCTGCTGTTGACCATGTTCCTCCGCCACCACCTCCACTGCCACCACCACCACCTCCACCCAGTCTGCAGGATGACTCTCAGAGTCAGATGGGTGATGGCAGTCACCTTACGGGGGCCATGCAGACCGCCCCTGTTTTTGTTGAAGATCGAGATGAGATCGATCGCCGACTGAATGCTTTCTGTAAGCATAAGCCACCTTCCTTCGATGGATCCTTTGATCCTGTTGCTGCGGCGCGTTGGCTACAAGCGTTGGACAAGATATTTCGGGTCATGCAATGCACAGATCCGCAGAAGCTGATGTTCGCTACTTACATGCTGGAGGGCGATGCCCACGAGTGGTGGACGAACACTTCTCATATTTACGAGATGTAGGGCCATCGGATGACGTGGCCATTGTTCGAGGATTTCTTCTTGGGTCAGTACTTTCCGTATGACGCTCAGGAGAGGCAGCAGGGAGAGTTTGACCGTTTGGTTCAGGGCTCGTTGTCTGTGGACGAGTACCTGGCCAAGTTCAACCAGTTGGTGAAGTTCACATACTTCAGGATGGCGAGGCCTACTCCTACATTCTTGGCTGCTAAGTTCCGCAGGGGACTTAGTGAGGATATTACTGGTTACCTTGCTGGTTCCGCTTCTAGAGACTTTGGCACACTGGTTCAGCAGTGTCGTGATATTGAGGATTTCTACAGCACGAGTAAGGCCAAGAAGGCCAAGGTTGCTGAGGCGACGAAGGTTGTAGCTGGTAGTTCCACTTCTTGAAGAGACAGGAAGTTTGAGAACAAGGGTAAATGAAAATAGATGGCAGCTCGGCAGGCGCTGAATCAGTTTAAGAGGACTTCTGCTCAAGGGAGCGCAGCGAGATCTCCTGCTCCCAGGTGTTCGGGATGCTGGAAGACTCATTTTGGGCCGTGTTCTACCGGCCAATTGATTTGCTTTCAGTGTGGCAAGGAGGGCCACTTCTCCAGAGACTGTCCGTCGGCGACGGCGAGGGCTACTGCAGTGCAGGCAGTGCCACTTCAGATGATTCCCCTTCCACCTACTTCGGCACCGACAGTGCCACCATCTTCTGGGAGAGTTTATACTCTGGATCGTCAGTAGTCGGATCGAGCTCCGAACCTTGTTAGAGGTGCTGTTACCATTGGTGGTTCACCTATTGATGTCTTGTTTGACTTTGGGGCTACGCATTCTTTTGTTGCAACCCCGATTGCTGTGGGGCTTGAGTTGCCTATTGATGTGCTTTCTCCCCGGTTGCGGGTTACCACCGCCACCGGAGAAAAGTGTGATGCGACCACTGTTCATCGCGATGTAGTGTTTCAGTGGGATGGCCGTGAATTCTCAGTAGATCTGATTGGATTGCCGATGGCCAACTTGGAGGTTATTCTGGGCATGGATTGGCTGTCCAGAAATTGTGCATTGATTGACTGTTGTGCCAAGCATGTGGTGATGTTTCCGTGTGATTCCACAGTTAGTTCCTCGTCGTACATTTTGTTGCTGCAGGCTAGGAGAGCCTTGAGAGCAGGGGCATATGGATATGTCATGTTGGGAGGTTTAGTGAGTGGGACACAGGAGGATATCACTGGCATTCCTGTGGTAAGGGAATTCCTCGAGGTGTTTCCTAAGGAGATTCCTGAGATTCCTTCTAAGATCAATCTTGTTGAGACGCTGTTGATTTGGTGAGCATGGGGATTGTCCATGCCACGTAGACTTGTTATGTCTTGTTTTAATTAGAGTTGTATTAATGTATCAGGATATTGTCTGGATTACGTGATGTAATGCTGTGAATTAGATACTCACTTTATATGTTATATTGAGGTATTTCAGTAGATGTCTTATTGCAATTTACATTCAGGCGATATTTTATGAAATTGATTAAGTAATCAAGTTGGTAATTGATAATGACGTCATAATTGAAAAGAAAAAGAATATTCCGCATTTTTATTTAAGTGTAGCTTAATACGATGTAATGATAACACTACCGCATATATACGGGGTGTTACACCAACCGTACCATTGACCGTTCCTCTGGAGAATCAAAACGGGATGGCCGTCCATGGTGCAGCCACTGCAATAAAATTGGTCATACCCGTGAGGAATGTTGGGAAATCCACGGGAAACCTGCAAATTGGAAGCCAAAAGGACAGAATAAAGATCGTGCATATCAGGTCTCTACTGATGACAAGGTTGATGAGCCTCGTGCATCTTCTGACTCTGATGGTGTCTTTCTTAGCAAGACTCAGTTTGAACAACTTCAGAGACTTTTGACTCAACCTCCTAAGGCCACTAATAATGTGGTCCAGCAAGGTACAACTTTCAATGTTGATAGTCAAAATCATTGGATCCTTGATTCTGGAGCCTCTGATCATATGACAGGTAATCTTGGCTTGTTTTGTTCATATACTCTATATTCTGAACCCTCTCGGGTCAAGATCGCCGATGGCAGTTTTTCCCAGATTGCGGGACACGGAACCACTAAACTTTCTGAGCTGATTAATTTGATATTAGTTCTTTATGTTCCTTCTCTGGCTTGTAATCTCATTTCCATAAGCAAGCTGACTTCTGAGTTGCATTGCTTTGCTAAATTCTTTCCACATGGTTGTGTTTTTCAGGAACAGGACTCGGAGAGGATGATTGACAGTGCTAGAGAGGATGGTGGACTTTACTATTTTGAGGAGGATGTGACTCATGAAACTGTTTTCGTAGAAAAAAACTCTATGTTTCCTTTTGATTCATGTAATGATGTTATGTTGTGGCACCGTAGGCTAGGTCATCCCAATTTTATTTATCTTCACAAGTTGTTACCAAACTTATTTATTAATAAAAGTCCTAGTTTGTTTTCTTGTGATATTTGTCAACTTGCCAAGCATACTCGTGCTCATTATCCTTCTAAAGTTCACCATGACTCTTCCCCATTTTCCTTAATTCATAGTGACATATGGGGTCTAGCCCGTGTTAAAAATATTTCAGGTGCTCGATGGTTCATTACCTTCATTGATGACCATTTCCGAGTTTGTTGGGTATATCTTCTAAAGGACAAGTCTGATGCTGCATCTGTTTTTAAAAAATTTCATGCCATGGTTCAAACCCAATTCCAAGTTGCTATACAAATTCTTCGTACGGATAATGGCAAAGAGTATTTTAACTCTATTCTTGGAGAATATATTTCCCAACATGGCATCCTTCACCAAAGCTCGTGTCCTGACACACCCCAACAAAACGGAGTTGCGGAAAGAAAAAATCGACATCTCCTTGAAGTTGCTCGGGCTCTTATGTTTACCACAAGTGTTCCTAAATATCTTTGGGGAGAAGCAGTTTTCACTGCCTCGTATCTGATAAATCAAATGTCATCTCGCATTCTAAAATTTCAGTCTCCTCTTTCTAGTCTTTTCCGTACCTTCCCTTCCTTCCGAGGCGTCTCCTCCTTACCTCTCAAGTTATTTGGTTGCGTTGTATTTGTCCATATTCCCTCTCATCAACGGTCTAAGCTTAATCCTAAGTCTCTCCAATGTGTCTTTATTGGTTATTCTCCTACTCAACGTGGTTATAAGTGTTATTCACCCTCTCTTCGTAAGGTCTTTGTCTACTTATGGATGTCACCTTTTCTGAGAATGAACCTTTATTTCGCTTGACTTCTCTTCAGGGGGAGTCTATAGGAGAAGATGAAGATCAGTCATGGGAACCTACTGATGCCATGGTATTACCTCTACTATTGGAAACAGGAAGAGCCACAGAATCCTCATCATCAGGAGCCTCCTCAAAATGGGGACAAGTTTATAGCAGGCAAAAGCCTCCTCAAAGTGTGATAAAAAATGGAGGGATGTTGTCTTTGAAGAAATGAATGCTTTAGAAAGAAATGGAACTTGGGAGATAGTGACCCTACCCAAGGGAAAACAGGCAGTAGGATGCAAATGGGTGTTTACAATAAAATTCAATGCAGATAATAGCATCAACAGATACAAGGCAAGATTGGTTGCAAAGGGTTTCACGCAGACTCATGGGATAGATTATCATGAGACTTTTGCTCTAGTTGCTAAAGTCAATACCATCCGAGTTCTCTTATCTCTTGCTACCAACCTAGATTGGCCTCTACAACAGTTAGATGTGAAGAATGCATTCCTAAATGGTGACTTACATGAAGAAGTCTATACGGATCCTCCACCTGGTTTTAAAAAGGGAAATGGATCAGTGTGTAAACTAAAAAAGTCTCTATATGGATTGAAACAGTCTCCCAGAGAATGGTTCGACAAATTCACACAAGCAGTCAAAAGAAGAGGCTTCATTCAAGCACAAACTGATCATACTCTCTTCCACAAACACTCTAAGGATGATAAAAATTGCTATTCTTATTGTATATGTAGATGATATAGTTCTTACAGATGATGATATTGAGGAATTGAACTCCTTGAAGAAATATCTAGCAGCTCAATTTGAACTAAAAGATCTTGGCACTCTCAAATATTTCCTTGGTATGGAAGTTGCTAGGAGCAAAACAGGCATCACTCTCACACAAAAGAAATATGTTCTAGATCTTTTGTTGGAAACAAGAATGTTAGGGTGTAAGCCTGTTGAGACACCCGTGGAACCTAATACCAAGTTAAGTATTGAAGATGGGAATGAGGTGGATAAAGAATAATATCAGAGATTGGTTGGTAAACTAATTTACTTATCTCATACGCGTCCTGACATTGCCTTTGCGGTGAGTATGATTATTCAATTCATGCACTCACCCAAGGAGAAGCATCTTAGTGCAGTCTATAGGGTGCTTAGATACCTCAAGAACACTCCAGGAAGAGAATTATTCTTTAAAAAAAGGTATAAAAGGACGATTGAAATCTACACTGATGCAGATTGGGCAGGCTCATCAGTAGATGAGATCTACCTCAGGCTATTGCACCTATGTGTGGGGAAATCTTGTCACTTGGAGAAGCAAAAAACAAACAATGGTTGCAAGAAGTAGTGCTGAAGCAGAATTTCGAGCTTTAGCTCATGGAGTTTGTGAAGGAATCTGGTTGAGAAGACTTCTTCAAGAGTTGAAGATTTCATATTCCCTACCAATAAAAATATATTGTGACAACAAGGCAGCTGTTAGCATTGCTCAAAATCCTGTGCATCATGATCGAACAAAGCACGTGGAAGTTGATCGTCACTTCATCAAAGAAAAATTAGATGATGGAAGTGTGTGTATCAAGTCAGACAATGTCGCATGACCGACCATCATGAATCTACGGAATTGCTGGAATAGGTAAAACAACAATGGCTAACAGTGTATAATTTGATCAATAACCAGTTTGAAGGTTTGTGTTTCCTTGAAAATGTCAGGTAAAACTCAATTAAATATATCTTAGTACCAAGATGCTTCATTATAAAATGGTTGAACAAACAGATATTAACTCTGAAAATCTTTGTCACTAAGACCATCATCAATCTGTATGAGATTTTTCAATCAACACCTTCACACTAAATTTAATGGATAAACCATCACGAGCAGATCTACCCATTTATGTCCACTGAAGAAGCAAGCAATTTCAAGAAATAAAAAAAAAAAAATTTAACTGCCCATCTTCCTCCAAGGAATCAAAAGCTTACTTTTGTTAACTTCTGTATCTTTGTATAGGGAATTTTTCATAATGATATAATTCATATTTCCATTCATCTAGACTTTTTCTAAACAAGTAGGAAACTATTACTTCCAAAGCAAATGGAAACCTAAGTCATTCAACCAATTAAAAGGTCAGCAAAACTTATTAGATCAAGTTTGTCAGTTTGGAAAGCATTTCAACAAAGGACATGAAAAGCTCTTTTCTCTGACATTATCAAGAAAAAACACAAACCTTGAAACTAATCATTAATCGAACAATACAAATCAACTGTAGTTTTACCTATGCCACCTATTCTGCAGATCCTGCCATGTGGACTATATATCCATCAAAATGATCCACGCCATACCAGCAGACCCTTCTTTTTCTAAGAGAAATCGAGGATGGTGACAAGTTTATTCAACAAAACAACAAAAAAAAGCATAAATCTTAGAGAACAAAGTGATGGCAATCAATGAAGGTATGGTTTCCCATTTGATTGAGATCATAGTAGAGATTTCGAGTAAAAACCTTTCTGCTTAGCTTCACCTCTGAAGCTAAAGAGTGGCAAGATAAGATGAAGGAGGGTGGGGAATTTTATTTTAGGGAAAAGTGAGTTTAATGGATTTTATCAAAAATATTATTTAGTAGGATAAAATATTATTGGAACGTGGAAAAGTCGACTCAATCTTTACCCAACAGGCCCACCAACGTGATCTTTCTTTACCTAACAGACCCAATCTCCAAATTCTCATTTCATGTGATGACCATGTCATCAACATAAATAACCAAAATAATTAACTTTTCATTTTGTCGCCTCAAAAAAAGTGTGATTTGAATTGATTTGCTTGTGTACCTACACCTTTTCAGAGTCACTATATGTTTTATTTCATACAGTGATTTTTCTAGCTTGCATACTACGTCAGGGTTGTCATCATACCTATACCCTGGTAGAATATTCAGGTAGATCTCCTCCTTTAGGTTCCAATAAAAAACGATATTCTTCACATGAAACCGGTGCAATGATCCGTCCATATTAGCAGCAAATGAAAATAATACCCTAACATTTTTCAACTTAGTAATAGGGAGAATGGGTTCTTGTAATTTTAATCCATAAGTTCGTGTAAATCCTTCGCAAACAATCATGTTTTGTTCCTTTCTATCGTATCACACGACCTATACTTAGATAGTAAAAACATAGTTATATCCCATAACATTGTTTCCCCTCGATAAATCAACGATTTTCCTTGTGTGATTTCTGTCCAAAGTCTCCATTTCCTCTTTCATAGCTTGGACACCCGAATTTCTACTGGCTGAGACATTTCCAGTAAAAGCCTTGCAATAATATACTTGCCTTATAAAATTATAGTTAGCAATAAGATATTTTGATTTATGTTCTTAACTTCTAGCGAGCGAGTACAAATTTGGAGTATTTCCCCTAATGTTCCTATCCGGAAGTTTATATTTAGCGCCCGTTCTCCTGAAGACACCATCAAGAATCGATAGCCACCCTTCAAGGAAACCAAAATACGCATGAACAACCAATGTAAATGGCACGTATCGAACAACCCTCATATTAAGCTCTGCACTGTCGCACCACTTGATGAACCAGCCTTCTACCAAAGGTTTTCTAGAAGTTGTAAAGCCCTCTTGATTGTCTTTTAGCAAATAAACTTGTATTGTGACACATTGATGAATGCTTTTGGATGTTTTCATACGGAATACAATTTAATAGTTTTTCATGGATTTTGATTGGAAAGTACATTTGTTTACGATAAAAAGGAATTTTATATGGAGTTTTCTTTTGAACAATTTTTTTATGGGACATTTTGAATAGTAGGATGACGGGAAGCCCCTCTGAAGATGTCCGAACAGTTTGGTCTTTCCCAGGTCTCTCTGTCATAATCTTTACAAAAAATAAAAAAAACAAAAACAAAAACAAAAAACAAAAACAAAAACAAAAGAGAGCTTGAGTGAGGTAGAAAAGGAGCAAAAGAGAAAAGAATCGAGAACAAATTTACCTATACTATTTGACGTGGTCCCTCCATTGAATTTGGATCCCAATTCATATTCTTCATTTCTTGGGCCCGAAGCGCCGAAAACAGCTCCCTGCCATGCTCCACATGCCGTGAAATAAATCACCATGTTGCTGACTGTATATGTAATGGATCTCAGAAACTCCCATGCCCACCAATCTATGCTTTCTTTCAACAATGTTTTCTATTTCCCAAGTTAAAAGAACATCATCGGATTTTCTTTCTGTAGTTGGGGTGGATGAACTGAATATCCTCCATGCCACTTGTTTGATTGAATAAAAGGATATCTTTAGCAACCAGTCTAATTGGAATCTCCACATGATTTCACTTTTACTGAAAATACCATGTCTATACTTTCTTCAGATTTTAGCAGCTACACATCAAACAAAAATACATGATCCGTGGCTATCCTGAACTCGTAAGCTTTACTGCTAGCAAGGGACTGTTTATTGCCATTGATGAATACTCTCTGGCTAAACTTGACCATGATAAGTTGCTCATTCATCAGTCGAATAACAAGGCAGAGAGAATATGTTGGGAAACAGAAAGATATTGACTCTCCCCTTGCACGTGGAAACAACTCTGCAATCTCAGTTCCTGGCAAAGAAAATATCTTGTTTCCAGCCTCTACCTATTCTTGTCAGTCATAAATTTAGAAACCGCTAGTCAATCTAAAAAATTTGAGACATTGATTGATATGAATTGATACCAATTTGATAGAAACGGGTGTACAGTGAAGATAAAGCATAGCATATTAATGTGATAAAATTAAAGAAATAAACCAAGTTTGGCAGAATCTCTAATTTCATGAAGATACACACAATCATCCAAAATTAATTTCCTTCAGAAAGAGACATTTTCAAGAGCATAGACGAAGAACTGTGTGGTCTAAGTATTTCAAGGATGTACAACATTTAGCAGAAAATGTTTCTAATTTCCTCGGAATCCCTCTAATTTCTCATAGAAGCCTGCAATTATCGAGCATTAGAGTCCTCCAAAAAGTGAAATTATTTGATGGATGCATTAATAGTGAAATTATTCATCGAAGGTTCAAATCTATCACATTGGCAAACCATGTAAAACATACCGGAAGGAATTCATCTGATATATAGCAGTATGTGAGAATAAGATGTTGTGTGTTTGAAGACACCATTTCATCACCCTGACCCAGTTTAGATAACCACAAACCTACACATCTTCAAGCATGCAATACTTGGAGACTGAACCATTCCACATGATTGCAGTTCTAATATTCAAAGCTAAGAAAGTTTCGAATTGAAATGGCAATTCTTTTATGGGACTCCAAATTACATGAAGCTCTATTACATTTTCCATCCACCCTGATATTTCTGGAAAACTCTCAAGAATTAAGCAATGTGAAAGATTGAGTTGCTCAAGCGAGGTCAATCTAAGGATTGAGTTGGTTGAAAAGTCCTAAGCTTCTTGCAACAAACAGCAACCAATATTCTAATTTATCCAAAATCCAACTGACCCATGAATTTCAATTAAATTCTTACAATGTTTAAAAGAATTTTTTTAAAATTCGGGAGGCCAGATTCACCGAGTAAATGAGTTATTGAAACCCAAAACTGCCAGACATATGAACCTCTGCCGCAAAAAAAAAAAGAGCCAAAAGAATGATCATAAGAATTTATAGTAAACTTATTAATGTACAAGGACACTGACCCTCATACACATACGAAACTTGCCTGAATTGGTTCACTTATCATTAAGCAGTTATCAAGTAACCCAAGCATGGCAAGTTTCTTTGGATGAAAATCAATTGGTAAAGATGGGGAAGGATATCCCCACCATTTAAGCACACTTAAGCTATGCAGAAGAGGTGTGAAGCCTATGGAAAAGGACAATTTCTAATAACAAGTGATTCGATGCTTTCCATCTTCAAGGCCTCTCCATCCCAATATACTTCCTTACTTTGGGTCGGGGAAATCCAGAATTAAGCTTTCAATTGTACTAGATCCCTTTTAAGATAAAAGCACAGATCAATCACAATGTTTTATATCATTTATATATGTTAGGAACTCAACGTGCATATTCAGACATATTATAAAGACAAAAATCAGTTGTAAATTTATACTGCAACAAAATATTAGAAACAGAGGGATAAATATAATATTGTTTAGCACATATAACAGTCAAATGAGATAACTCAAGGTTGCAACTGAAAACTCAAACCATCACATAAGTTAATTACTCACCTTACTTTCTTCTAAAACTTGAATTAGATCTTGAGTGATCCATATAATGTCAGGCTCATTTGGTTACTCTTTTCAGACAATTTCTCAACCCATCTTGTTTGAAGTCATATAATGTCACAAGACCATCATGAATCTACGGAATAGGTGGAATAGGTAAAACAACAATGGCTAACAGTGTATAATTTGAACAATAACAAGTTTGAAGGTTTGAGTTTTCTTCAAAATGTCAGGTAAAATTCAATTAAATATATCTTAGTAAAACTGCCACTAAGGCCATCATCAATCTGTATTGAGATTTTTCAATCAGCACCTTCACACTAAATTTAATGGATAAATCATGACGAGCAGATCTGCTCATTTATGTCCATTGAAAAAGCAAAAATGTCAAGTAAAAAAAAATATTAAATGCTCATCTTCCTCCAAGGAATCAAAAGCTTACTTTTGTTAACTTTTGGATCTTTGTACAGGGAATTTTTTTCATAATGATATAATTCATATTTTCATTCATCTAGACTTCTTCGAAACAAGTAGAAACTTTTACTTCCAAAGCCAATTGAAACCTAAGTCATTGCACAGATTAAAAAATCAACATAACTTATTAGATCAACCTTATTAGATCAAGGTTGTCAGTTTTGAAAGCATTTCTCAGACATTAAGAAAAACACAAACCTTAAAACTAGTGATTAATCGAACTACACACATCAACTGTAGTTTTATCTATTCCGCCGATCCTGCAGATCCTGCCATGAGGACTATATCATCAGATCCATCAGAATGATCCACCCCATACCAGCAGACCCTTCTTTTTTCTAAGAGAAATCAAGGATGGTGACAAGATTATATAAACAAAACAAGAAAAAACATAGATCTGAAGCTGAAGAGTGGCAAGTTTAGAGACAACAGTTATGGGAATCAATGAAAGTACGGTTTCCCGTCTTCACCTCTGAAGCTGAACAGTGGCAAGATAAGATTAAGGATGAAATTGAAAACCCTAACAGGCCATAACAAATAAGTAGGCACTTTCGACCCTATCTTTTCCTAATAGGCCCACCGACGCGATCTTTCTTTACCTAACAAGCCCACCAACGCTTCTTCTCTACGCCAACTCTAGTCTTTTTTTAAATAAAAAATATAAAAAATTAAAAAAAAAAATATTTTGGATATACATACAAATTTAATAAAACAAAATTGCCTTTACTAGTAATTTCATGTGTTTCATCTTTTACACATCTGTGATATATGTGAGTGTGCAAGAATCATGTGCTGGTTTCATATGAATAGATCCTTTATGCTATAATTTTTGCACATAACTGGTTTATTATTTAAAATCATTTGGACTTTTAACATGTACAATAACAAACCCATATCATTCTACTCATGTACCTTGCCAAAATCTTCATCATCCCAAGGGTCTTGTAACACCTTAGGATGTGCATAAAGTAGTTTGGTTTGATTTTTTTCAAAAACTAAACTGAACCGGTTTTAAATGGTTTAGTTTTTAAACTGAACCGGTTTTTATTTTTTTAAACCGGTTTCAAATCGGTTCTAAAACCAGTTTATTGATTATAATCGGTTTTGATTGAAAACGGGTTTTGAACCGGTTTTAAACGGTTTTGAATCAAAAATCGGTTATCAAATTAAAACTGGTTTTATAACAAATTTAAAACTGATTTTTGATGAGTTGCGTTATTTTTAAAAAATAAAATAAAAAATATCTTTGCTATTTTGATTAAACATGAGAAGGCCCAATATTGATGCCATCAATCATGGAAATTATTTTTTTACCATACACTTTTCTTTTTTTCTCTCCTTTTAAGACTCAAAATTAATTTTAATTTTTCTCTCTAGCAACTTAAGTCACTTCCCAGGTAATTTAATTTTTGGGCAACATAGCAAGTTAAATGTGGGGCAAGTCTCCATGACCAAAAATATGATATTTAAAGTATAATAAATGGATAAGTTATTGTCCTTGAACTTAAAAGTAATTTTTAGGGCAAATTACACATAACTACCCTCAACTTAAGGTGGTGTTTGGTTGAGGGGGTTTTTAAATTACCACATGCAAATGATGTTGTGATTCTGGGAAGCATGTGTTTGGGAGAATGAGAAATGGCTCAAAACTCAGGGAAGCAAGATGCATAGGATTTTCAGTTTTGAGTCATTTAACTAGGCTTATGCACTGTTTAAAAAGCAAAGGGGGAGGTGATTTTTTTTATGATAACCGGCTAAATCACATGGGCCCACAACAAATCAGACCAAATATACCCTCTGATTTGCTCTCGAGAGACGCATCTTTGCATAGAGTAGCAGGTGGAGCACTCGATTTGAGGCAATCTTGAGAAGCACAAATTGTTGGACACATTTCACTACTAGCTGCTTCTGAAGCCAACTTATCTGTGAATGTTCTGGAATGAGATTTAGTGCCCAGAATGGGATATTTTTTCTTCAGGCTTGACTCTGAAGCTGTAAAAGCCAGGGGTTAGGATGAATCTGATGGAAATTCTTGTGGTGCATCATCTTCTCCATTTTCCTTAGATTTTTTAGAAAAGCCCCTTCTAAAAGATTGAGACATATGAGAGGCTGGTGTTGGTCGCTGGTCAAGTGCTTCAATTGATTTCTTGACAGAAACTGTTTTTTCTCTGTTGGCATGCTATGTATTATCTACTATGTCATTATTCAGCATGCATGCTGACAATATTTTTGGAGGACGAGTTGCACATGCATCAAATAATGTCCCTGTAGTGAATGATGGGGAGGGAGTTATCAATATGTCTGGAATACGGTCTTGCTTTGGGTGATTTAATGGCTGCGAGTAACCTCTGCAAATAATATTAATAACATGGATATTTTCGTAATTGTCACTTATTTCCCAATCTATATTTTATCTCAAACCAAACATAGATTTTATAAATCTTACCTAATTTGCCCGGTAAAATTTGTTCAAACCAAACAATTTTTTTTGTATTTTCCTACCTAACTCATTTTCCAACCATTTCCCTATCAATTACATTTTCCTAGTATTCAAAAAATTTCTCCTCAACCAAACACCCCCTAAGAGCTTTTTCAAAATACCACCTTATACTTTTCATTCAAACAATTAACCCCTTATAGTATAATATTGAAGCAATTAAACATACTCAACAATTTTAAGACTATTTTATCCCTCACCCCAATTTATTGCCGCCATTATTCTCTCCCTACCTTTGGCCACCGCACATCATCGATATTGTCATGGTCAATATTTGAATTTGTTTTATATAAATCCGCCCATCATTGTTGATCAATAATCAAATCAAATACATTAAAAACTGTTTTCTTGATTTTTCTTGAAGATAAAACATTTGTACATTTCTGTAACGGGAATCATTGCCAAAAATCTTTTTTCTTCAGTCATTTTTCATGTTGCATTCTCCATTTTTATATCTAATATTTTGCAAATGCACAAGTTGAATCTCCAAGTTCTCTGCGAACAGATCCTATTCATCAATTTTTTTTATAATTTTTTCATTTTCTATTACAAGGATACGTGATACAACAACATATTGCACGTTAACAATTTTTTTATTAGAGAATAATGTTTTTTATTATTCAAAAATAAGGGGACAAAAAAAGTCACTAGTTCATGGGATTGCAGGATCTGCCATAGCCACAACACCCCTTGCAAATATAAATGGCAAATCATGAATAATCAATGAATCAAAAATCGTAAAAGTCGTTTCTTTTCTTAGTAGAGTTTTCTTTAAATTTTTCAAGATCTTTTACTCCTTCTCTCAATTTTGAAATAATGACTAATGTTTCTTCTAGCCTCTATTTATAGAAAACATATTATCATATCAACGATAAAAGTTAATATGATAATAATAAAATATCATTTACATAATAATCATTAAAAAAATATTCCAACGTGGAATGTCTTAAAATTTTGTTTATGATAATGTATGTTTAATTTATAATTTTTTGGAGTGTTTTTTATAATAATTTATGACTAACTTATATATTTTTAGAATGTAATTTATGATTAAATTATATATTTTAGAGTATTGTTTACAATAATTTTGTAATTGAATTATATATTTTGAAACGTTATATATAATAATTTTGGAAAAAAAATATCTAATGTTACTTTAGATAATTTTGTCTAATGTTCACCGAAACGACATCGTTTTAAGGTTGAAAAATTAAAAAAATAGAATGATAAAAGCTATTATAACTCTGAAATATATTAAAATTACAAATACATCATGATTTCCGTTCCAAAACGATGACATTTCGGCGAACATTTAGATAAAGTTGTCTAAAGTAACTTTAGAAAAACGAACCCAATAATTTTGTGATTAATTTATATATTTTGATTTATGTTCTTTAGCTTCTAGCGAGTACAAATTTAGAGAATTTACCCTAATGTGCAAGTTTATATTTGGTTCCTGCATCATGTGGTCCACCCCGTTCTCCTTAAGCCGCCATCAACAATCGATAGCCACCCTTCAACAAGGAAACCAAAAAATGCAAATGGCACCTATCGAACAACCCTCATATTAAGTTCAGCACTGTCGCACCACTTGATGAACCAGCCTTCTACCAAAGGTTTTCTAGAAGTTGTAAAGACCTCTTGATCATCCTTTTAGCAAATAAACTTGTATTGTGACACGTTAATGAATGCTTTTGAAAGTTTTCATAAGAATTATAATAAGAGTTTTTCATGGATTTTGATCGGAAAGTACATTGTTTACGATAAAACAGAATTTTATATGGAGTTTTATTTTGGACAAACATGGGGCATTTTGAAGAGTAGTAGGATGAAATTCATCCTCTTGAAGCCTCTATGAAGTTTCTCCTCCGACATCTTCAAAAAGGCCTCTCAAATGAAGGTGTTGGTCGAGATTCGAGGCTTTTTTTCTGCTTGGTAGTGTTTGGTCCAATGTAAGAATGGGCGCAGATGACCGAAAGTTTGGTCTTTCTGAGGTCTCATTGTGGTAATCTTTACAAAACTAAAATAAAAAACGAAAACCAAAACAAAGACCAAAACATGAGAGAACTTGAGTGAGGTAGAAAAGGAGCACAAGAGAAGAATCAAGAAGAAAATTTTACCTTTACCCTTTGACGTGGTCCCTCCATTGAATTTGGATCCCAACTCATATTCTTCATTTCTTGGGCCCGAACAGCTGAAAACTGCTCCCTACCATGCTCCACATGACGTGAAATAAATCAACATGTTGGAGTTTGTGTACGCAATGGATCTCAGAAACTCCTATGCCCACCAATCTTGTTCCGGATGGCCTAACAAGAGTCAGGCCCAATGGTCGAGGCCCAGCACCCACCAAGCATCCACGTCAGCCCTACCTGTTGGGGCGACGCACACCCCCTAACGTGGTAACTTCCCAAGGTTAAACACCAAAGTATCCTACCTTGGGACCTCAACTCCCGAAAGCAGTCACCCAAATGCCATAAGAGGAAGCTGTCCCCCTGTGACCCACGCTGACAGCGTTGCTACGATGGCAGCGCCTGTCACGCCCAACACTGCCATAGGTATGAGACCCCAAGGTGAGTTGACCTTCTCCCCACCAACCTTCACCCAGTAAGCAGAATCTTCTATTATAAATAGCCCCGCAGGGGCACACCAGAAGGTATCTTATGTATCATTATTATGCCCATTTCTATTAAATCACATATTTAACCATCATTCCTCCATTATTATTAACTTGTTATACTTGGAATCATACCATCTAGCCTGGTCTTTACCTAAGCTAGTGGTATCATCCATATAGTGACAACCCCCCCTTCAAAGGGAACATAGCAGGAAAAGAAAAGGAAATTCATTGATATTTTAGAAATAAAGGTATAAGCCCGTGGTCGACATGCCAACCACAACAAAAAAGGTAAAATAAATCTAAGTCTTAAGCATTAGCCGTGACAGTCTCAGCATCTTGAGCCTGATCAGGCACGTCCTCCTCAACTGCCGGAGCGACCACCGCTTGAGCTTGAACACCCACCACCTGCTCAGAGACAGCACCACTCGCACCCGCCACGACAGGCTCATCCAACGTCTCAGCGACAGGCTCAGCTGGCATGACACGCCCATCATCATCCTGCCCGTGATCACTATCAGTATCAATCATTGGAAGCATGCCTTGCGCACCTTCGTCGTCATCAGTCTCCGGCGCCGCCTCAATCACTTTGATGACATCACCCTCCAGGCGCTCGATAATCTTGCCATCCTCCACATCATAAGCAGGATCCGAACCAGTCAAGCCAGCATCAGGATACATGACAGAAACCTGTTGAAGGGCGTTGTTGAAAGAGTGATACATCAGGTTGGCCAAAGCCTCCTCCAACTTTTCCACCTGCCCTGCGGCTTTCTTGAAGTCCTCATCTTTGGCGTGGAGGCTCCCCTGCGCAGCAAACAAGTTGGAGGACAGTTAATCCTTCTCTGTCCGGGGAACCTCATTCTCCATCCTAATTTCTTCCAATGACTTACTCAAGTCATCCTTCTCGTTGGACAACCGCTTAACCTCATCATCCGCCTTCTTCAGCCGCCCAGACAAAGACTGGTTGGAAGCTTTCCTGTCAGCAACTTCTTTACCAAGGCGCCCAACCTCAGCGGTCAGACCGTCCATCTGTCGCCCTAAATCAACAAGGTGATCCTCCTGTAGGGAACACCATTCGTCAACAGCAAGGGCGATCTCCTGCATCCCTAAGATGCGGCCAATAACCACCTGGGTGCAATTCATAAATTGTTGACGATCAAGACGCTCAGGCACCGCCATCTTAGGACGCCCAACGTTGGGGAATCCATTAACAAGGTCCCTCTCTGACAAGCTGAGGGCCCTGCCCACGGGAATTTCTGCAGAAGGGGGAGGAGAATCTTCAGTCTCAGATGTCACGCGAGGATAGTCGCCATCTCCATCGCCAGAAGCATGGTTGATCACCTGGTCACTTTCACAGGCACCATCATGGAACTGCCCACCCCCAGATGATTCGGGGCGTGCTACCTTGAAAGCTTGGGGCGGTGTCAAACTTGCATCCGCACCCCGTTTCAACCTAGACCCCTCAAGGGTCGACGATCCGGATCCCAGCGTCGACTCGCTGGCCGAAGAGTTGCCCGCCACGCCAGTGGCTCCTTAATGATCGGGCGATTGGCTCGTTTCTCCAACTCCTCAGCAGGGATGTCAGCGGCAGAATGAATTTTCTTCTTCTTAGTCCTGATCTCTTTATCCTTTCCTTTATCCGTGTCCTTCCTCTTCGAAGGAAGGTTGGGCTGAGTTTGAGGAGCCACGCCCTGCTTGGCCTTCAGCTTAGCAGCCGCATCGCGAGCAAGCGTCAACACCTCTGCCGCCATGTTTCCAACTACAAGGTTAATATAGATCACTTTGGTAAAGACAAACGCAAGAAAAAACAGTCTACGTCATCACAAAAAAAAAACAACACAGAACGCCACCACACCTCCATGGCACAACACTTGCTTCGTGGGCCACCGGTCAAGACCTCCCTTTACCTCCACAAACCAACCGATCACATGTACCTCCTCAGGAGACAAGGCCCCTAGAGCGAACGAATACTGACCAGCTGGCGTCTCGTAATGGGTCTTAGTCCAGTAGAGGGGAAATCGACACTCCCTACTCGACCGATCAACAAAAATAGGAAGTTCACCCTCGCCCAACACAAGTTCAATCCAGAAGAAAGTGTGTGTCCAGTTCTTATACGAATTGGCGTACTGGGAAAATATTGATCCAATCGCATTAACCACCTTTAACGAAACCCAGCCAAGCTTCTTCTTGTACGGTGACACTTGAAAACAGTAAAAGAACAATCGTACGAAATACACCAACCCAAAGTACCCGCATATGCTCTCAAAAACTCGAACAAACGCCCAAGCGTTGGGATGCAGTTGTGAAGGCGCGACCTGTAAGAGGGATAATACCCCTATCTCAAACTCTGACAGCGAAAACCTCACTTTCTGATCAGTGAAATGAGTCTTGTACACCATAAACCGCCATCGAGCTCTTGCCGCCATGTGAGGCGCGTCACAAAACCGGCGATCAGCACTGACCGCGAACGGTTGCCACTTCGCCTCGTATGCGCCATTTTCAGTAATGGTGAAGCTAGGTTCAGATTTATAGTGGCGGCGCAGGATGTCCCGATCGGCATAACTTGAAGAAGTAGTAGCCACCACCGAGTCAACCCAATTCCTCGCCTCAAGATCGTCGTCCGATTGAGCAACTGCCATAAGTCAAAAAGTGTTCAAATCCTACCTGGGAGCGACAAACACACAGTCAATCCTCAAAACTTCACCAACGCCAAAAGACCACTGGAAAGGGAGACTGGACACCCCACCGCGCCCTACAAACACTCCTGCCACCACCAACGCCCCCACGCCAAACACAACAAAAAATAGTGCAAAACACAGTTAACTCACCATCAGAATCCGAGGTATCTGAGGAACTTGAATAAAAATACGAATAGCTAAGATTAGAAGGCCACCAGGAAAGCGGTATCTTATAAAGTCCTATATCTTCAAAGATGGCGTCCTACATGCCATTCCTTATAAGGCGACCATCCTCTGGGTGGTATCTATCTAACCGGTTCTCTGTGGAATCGTCATACATACGACGATGGAAAGATTGGGGGATGGGGGGAATTTGACCGTGTGACGTGCGAAGGGCAACTGAAGAAGGGCGAGGGTTGAAATAATACTCTAAAGGACGATTTTGTGGTTGGCGATTGATATTGGATATGGGTCGAATAAGTCGCCCAACTCCAAGTTCAGAACGCCGCAAAACACGACGACGGGAAGCAACCCTCGGGACGCGTGAGCGCCCAGAAGGCCTAGAATGATTTCTTCGTGAAGAACGAAGGCTGGCCACCTCAACTGATCCTCCTGACCACCGTCTCCTAGACCTGGCAGATGAACGCCCGCCAGATCTGGAATTTCCCTCTCCAATCACTCCACGGCGTCCACTATGCAGATTAGAACATGACGCCTCATCGGCATACGGGAGGACTGGCCCTAAAGCTCTTTCGAGAAGGAGATTTTGGATCTCCTCTTCACTAAAACCCAGAAGTTCGGGTACTTTGCCATGAGGCAATTTCTCAACCCCAGGAATTAAAGGACGACTTGGGGCGCAACTAGCAAGATACTCTTGCATTGCTGGCCCCACCTCACTATCTCCCAGTGCCTCAAAGGCTTCATCAAACTCATCTTCCTTAATTTCCACTTCCGACTCAGGAAGTATGAGACCAGGGATGGGTTCTATAAACCTAACCATTGACGCAACAGAAAAAGAAGTAGAAGGAAACCAGAAACAAAGAAGCGAAATGATGAAGCAAGAAGCAAGAAACACTATACCTGGGAAATTGCAGAAAGTGAGAGAAAGAAGACCGGCACTATTACACTCACTGAGGATAGGAAACAAGCAGAAGGGCAAAGGCACAACAGTGTACAGTTCGCGTGAGGAAGGACCCCAACGAGGGGTTTCCCCCTTTATATAGAAAGAGGAGGAGGAAGGTCACGTACATACACGTGTAAGCCCTCCTCACCCAACCGTAAGATGACACAGTCATCGTGCAACAGGCGGTTGTGATGAAGGACAAAATGGTCACCTTAAGAGGACATGTCACCCATCACGTCGCATTAATACGACGTGCCTCGTGACGCTTGGGTAACTGCAATAAATTGCAATGATGGAAAAACTCATCATGACGGCTCCTCGAAAACCGGAAAGCTACCCGAGAGTACCAGAGGTGGCAGCTTTTTCTAAAAAACCCTCAGCCAATCACCGCCAAACCACTAGGATGTTATAGCTGTCATCAGAAGGAACGAATGACACCTAGTACTTTCGTATCGCCTAACAAGGCGTTGTCAAGTTGCCTACCTTGGCACCAACCTACACTAGTTAACAAGATCGCCAAACTACTAAAACCCAGTACTTTCGTGTCGCCAAACAAGGCGTTGTCAACGTGTCCACCTTGGCACCAACCTACACTCGCTGCCAAGCTGGGGGGCTCCTGTTCCGGATGGCACAACAAGAGTCAGGCCCAATGGTCGAGGCCAAGCACCCACCAAGCATCCACGTCAGCCCTACCTACTGGGGCGACGCACACCCCCTAACGTGGTAACTTCCCAAGGTTAAACACCAAAGTATCCTACCTTGGGACCTCAACTCCCGAAAGCAGTCGCCCAAATGCCATAAGAGGAAGCTGTCCCCCTGTGACCCACGCTGACACCACCGGACGCAGAAGGCACAGCGTTGCTACGATGGCAGCGCCTGTCACGCCCAACACTGCCATCGGTATGAGACCCCAAGGAGAGTTGACCTTCTCCCCACTAACCTTCACCAGTAAACAGAATCTTCTCTTATAAATAGCCCCCCAGAGGCACACCAGAAGATATCTTATGTATCGTTATTATGCCCATTTCTATTAAGTCACATATTTAACCATCATTCCTCCATTGTTATTAACTTGTTATACTTGGGATCATACCATCTAGCCTGGTCTTTACCTAAGCTAGTGGTATCATCCATATAGTGACAACCCCCCCAAAGGGAACATAGTGGACTTATAGATTCCAACGGTACAAATCTATACTTGCTTTCAACAATAGTGTTTTCTATTACATGTAAATAGTATAAGTCAGGTTAGCCTTTAACTTAAATAAATTAGATTTATGTAAAAAAAATTGGATTTGACCTGTCTTGTTGATTTATGTTGGTACAAATTATAAATTTGGCCCTGATTTATATTTAAAATATAAAGTTTTGGTCTAGGTCTATTAGCATGTTTAAACCTATTAAATATTTAATAATTAAAAAAATTTAAAATAATATTACTTTATTATCCAAAATTATTAAAATAAATTTTTATTTTATTTTATTTAAAATAAATAATATGATATAGACCGACCTGTAGGCTCATAGGTCCGACATGTACAAAAAAATCTATAACTTGCTTTCTAAATAGGTTTTTTTAAAAGCATATGTTTGTCCTATTTGACTATTTGTAATAGGCCACGTCTGACCTAATATAGACTAGCCGTAAACCCCTGTAAGCAAGACTAACCCATTTACATCCCTCCTATTACCAAGGGATTTTCTTTCTGTAGTTTGGGTCGATGAACTGAATATGCTCCATGCCACTTGTTTGTTTAAATACGTGGATTTCGCTATGTTTGGCAACCAGTCTGATTGGGATCTCGTTGTTGGCAATATGATCTGCAAATGAAACCTCCACATGATTTCACTTAGGATGTGCATAGGTCGAACCGAACTGAAATTTTTAAAAAATCGAACCGAATTGGTTTAAATGGTTTGGTTCAATTCAAAACTGATTCGATTCGGAAGTGGTTCGATTCGGAACCGGTTCGGATTGACCCTATTTTGATTTTTTTTTTAAATTTAAAAAATAAAGTTAAAAAAATCAATTTGGTTCGATTTAAAAACGGTTCGGTACGGTTCATAAATGGTTCGGTTCGGTTCAAAATAATTCGGTTCTTAAACTGATTCTAAAATCCGATTGGGTTCATGAACTGGTTCTTTAAAAACCAGTTCGATTCATGAACTGATTTTTAAAAATCGATTATTTTAAGGACGGTTCAGTTTGGTTCATGATTCAGTTCAGTTTTTTGGTTATTTTACACACACTTAAATTTCACCCTTTTACTGAAAATACCATGTCCATATTATCTTCAAATTTTAGCAGTATATCAAACAAAAATACATGATCCGTTTCTATCTTGAACTCGTAAGCTTTCCTGCTAGCAAGGGGCTGTTTATTGCCATTGATGAATACTTTTTGGCTAGACTTGACCATGATAGGTTGCTCATTCATTAAACCACTAACAACGCATAGAGAAATCACAGGGAACACGTTAGGAACCAGAAAGATATTGAGTCTCCACTTGTACGTGCAAACGACTCTGGAATCTCTATTCCTGGCAAAGAAAACATCTAGTTTCCAACCTCTACCTATTCTTGTCGGTCATACATTTAGAAACTGCTAGTCAATCTAAAAAATGAGACATTGATAGCAATTGATACCGATTTGGTAGAAACGGATTTTACTGGTGATAAAAGTGAAGGCCTTAATCCAGAAACTGAAAATATTTAATCTAGAAAATGAGACTTAAGTAGGCAAAGAAGATAAAGCGTATCAAAGTGATAAAGTTAAAGAAATAATCCAAGTTTGGCAGAACCCCTTTACTTTCTTGAAGATACACACAATCAGTCCAAACTAAGTTCCTTCAGAAAGAGACATTTTCCAGAGGAGGAACTGTCCGATCTAAGTTTTTCAAGGATGTGCACAATTTAGCAGAAAGTGTTTTAAATTTCCAAGGAATCCCACTAATTTCTCATAGAAGCTCGCAATCATAGACCATTAGGTTCCTCCAAAAAGTGACATTATTTGATGGATGATTAAGAATAGTGAAATTATTCAATGATAGGTTCAAATCTTTCACATTGGCAAACCATGTATAAGATATATGGGGAGGAATTCATCTGATATATGGCAGTATGACATAAGATGATGTGTTTGAAGACACCATTTCATCACCATGATCCAGTTTAGATAACCACAACCCTACACATCTTCAAGCATGCAATACTTGGAGACTAAACCATTCCACAGAATTGCAGTTCTAACATTCGAAGCAAAGAAAGTTTGGAATTGAAATGACAATTCTTTTATGGGACTCCCAATTACATGAAGCTCTATATTTTCCATCTCCCTGATATTTCTGGAAAACTCTCAAGAATTAAGCAATGTGAAAGATTGAGTTGTTCATGAGAGGTCAGTCTGATTGGTTGAAAAGTCCAAAGCTTCTTGCAACAAACAGCAACCAAGATTCTAAGTTTATCCAGAAAGCCAACTGACTGTGAATTTCAATTAAATCCTTAAAATGTTTAAAAGATAATTTTTCTAAATTCGGGAGGCCAGATTCATTGAGTAAATGAGTTATTGAAATCCAAAACTGCCAGACATACGAACCTCTGCAGCAAAAAAAAAAAAAAAATGAGCCAAATGAATGATCATAAGAATTTATAGTAAATTTATTAATGTACAAGGACACTGACCCTCATACACATATGAAACTTGCCTGACCCTCATACATATATGAAACTTACCTGAATTGGTTCACTTATCATTAAGCAGTTATCAAGTAACCTGAGCACGGCAAGTTTCTTTGGATGAAAATCAATTGGTAAAGATGGGGAAGGATATCCCCACCATTTAAGCACCCTTAAGCTAGGGAGAAGATGTGTGGAGCCTATGGAAAAGGACAATTTCTAATAATAAGTGTTTTGAGGTTTTCCATCTACTTCAAGTCCTCTCCATCACGGTAAGGAAATCCAGAATTAAGCTTTCAATTGTACTAGATCCTTTTAACACGAAAGGACAGATCAATCACAATACATTTATATCATTTATATATGTTAGGAACTCAACATGCATATTCAGACATTCACATATTATAAACAAAAAAATAAATAAATTGTAAATTGATACTGTCAACAAAAGATTAGAAACAGAGGGATAAATATAATATTGTTTAGCATATATAATAGTCAGATGAGATAAATCAAGGCTGCAACTGAAAACTCAAACCATCATACCAGTTAATTACTCACCGTACTTTCTTCTAAAACTTGAATTACAGCTTTACAGATCCATAACCTACCATGCTCCCCAGGCTCATTTGGTGACTCTTTTCGGGCAATTTCTCAACCCGTCTTGTATCAAGTCATATAATGTCACAAGACCATCATGAATCTACGGAATTGGTGGAATAGGTAAAACAACAATGGCTAAAAGTGCATAATTTGATCAATAAAAAGTTTGAAAGTTTGTGTTTTCTTGAAAATGTCATGTAAGATTCAATTAAATATATCTCAGTACCCAGATCCTTCATTGCAAGATGGTTGAACAAAAGGATATTAACTTTTAAAATCTTTGTCACTAAGGCCACCATCGATACCATCGATCTATATTGAGATTTTTCAATTAACATCTTCACACTAAATTTAATGGATAAACCATGACGAGCAGATCTGCTCATTTATGTCCATTGAAAAAGCAAAAATGTCAAAAATAAAATAAAAAATAAAAAAATTAACTGCTCGTCTTCCTCCAAGGAATCAAAAGCTTATTTTTGTTTAGCTTTGGATCTTTGCATAGGGAATTTTTTCATAATGATATAATTCATATTTCCATTCATCTAGACTTTTTCTAAACAAGTAGGAATCTATTACTTCCAAAGCCAATGAAAACCTAAGTCATTCCACAGATTAAAAAGTCAGCATAACTTATTAGACCAACGTTATCAGTTTTGAAAGCATCTCTCAGATATTATCAAGAAAAACACAAACCTTAAAACTAGTGATTAATCGAACAATACACATCAACTGTGGTTTTACCTATTCCACCGATTCTGCAGACCCTGCCATGTGGACTATATCATCAGATCCATCAGCCCATACCAGCAGACACTTCTTTTTTTAAGAGAAATCGAGGATGGTGAAAAGTTTATATAAACAAAACAAGAAAAAGCATAGATCTATGAGAACACAGTGATGGCAATCAATTTTCCCATTTGATTGAGAGCGTAGCTTCACCTCTGAAGCTGAAGAGTGGCGAGATAAGATGAAGGATGAAATTGAAGACCCTCATAAATAAGTAGGCACCGTCAACGGCACTCTTTCGACCTTATCTTTACCTAACAGGCCCACCAACGTGGTCTTTCTTTACGACTCTACCTAACAGGCCCAGCCCACCAACGCTTCTTTCTTTCTATACCTCCAGCGTCTTCTTCTTCTTTTTTTTTAACCAAAATATATATTTGAATATGAGAAATAATTATCTCATGTTGCATGAGATAATGCAACAGCTACAAAATAGTGAAGTCCACTATTTTTTTTCTTGAAAAAGTAGTAGACCTCACAATCTTATTTCTGTTGCATGAGATAATTATCTCATGCAACATGAGATTAATAGATCTTTTTGAATATATATATATATATATATATATATATAAATTTAATAAAACAAAATTACCATTACTAGTAATTTGATGTGTCTCGTCTTTCTTGAACAAGTGTTCTTTATTACACATGTGATATGTGTGTGCAAGAATCATGCCTTGATAAGCAAAAATTTTAATAAGAAGGGGCGAAAATAAAATATACTATATCATAAATAAAAGTAGTTGAAATACAATACAAATTTAATATACAAAAAATTGAAAAAATCTAGTACAAAAATTAATATCACTTCACTTACTCTTGCTCTACGTATTTTCATATTATTAAACTCATATATAATTGAATCCGAGCTAAAATTCAAAATAATTTCTTTTTTAATGTATGTAATCAAAGATAGTCTATGACTATACATACATGCAATGATCTTAGGAAGGTAGAAGTTGATTTTTCTTAGCTCTAGATTTTATTTTTTAATACACAGACAAAATCGAATTTACACAGCCAAAATCGAAAGACTAAAGAAGGAGGTTGGTAATGGACAGAACACAGAAATGAGAGAGAGGATAATATGATGTTCTCAAGAAAAAATATGGATAAGAGTGTGGGAAGAAACATGGGGAACTGAGGGGCCGTTTGGTACGAGGCATTTTTTAGGATTTCTGGAAAACTAGAAGTGGTAATCATATTTACCCATGTTTGGTACAAGTTTTTTAACATTTTCCTGGAAATCTGATTTTTCCGAGATTTTATTTTGTGTGTAATTTTTTTTGAAAATACCATCCAGGGGGTGGTATTTTAGAATTTCTATGGCAAGGAAAAATTTAATACAACTAAACATAGCATTAAGAAAATTAACCCAATATTTCCGAGAATATTTTAGTCTACCAAACACCTTTTTGCTAACATTCCTAGAAAACTCATCTTCCTATCATATTCCTTGAAATCGTGATTTCCGGATAAAATTTTTTTTCTCCTCTACCAAATGCCCCCCTGAAGGAAAAAAACGTGTACAACACAATAATTTCATCATCACATTTTTTTACATATATTATAAAAAAAATATTCTCAAATTTTAGAGGGGGGCGGGGCCCACCCTAGCCCCCTTACTGGGTCCGTCCCTGCTCGATATCAAGTAAAAAAAGAGTGATTCAAGTGATATATTATTGATTCTATTTAAGTAAGATTTTGGATTCAAGTTTTTCTGAATACAAAAAATCCTCTTTGGAACCATGATATAGATATTCCTAGTTCAAACATGATTGCCTCCCGTAAAGAATACCTGTGGACATGTGGCTGTGGTTTATCTAAAAAAAATTAAAAAAATCATGCGCTGATTTCATATGAATTAATCTTTAACACTCTAATGCATGCAAATAATTGGTTTTCTATTTAAAATCATTTGGACTTTTAACCTGTATAATAAAAAACATATATCATTATACTGATGTACCATGCCAAAATCATTGTTGTCCCAAAGTATATGTAATATCCTTTGATTATTAATCGCGAGAAATCTTACTTACGTATTTAGAACTCTAATTATATATGCATAACATACAAGAGATTTGGAATGCAAGTCTTATTGAAATTGACTTTAT
Organism: Gastrolobium bilobum; assembly: GCF_033153095.1. NCBI lineage: Eukaryota > Viridiplantae > Streptophyta > Magnoliopsida > Fabales > Fabaceae > Gastrolobium > Gastrolobium bilobum. The sequence continues at coordinate 39,987 of NW_026899302.1, forward strand.
TCGAGAATATCAAAGTACAAACAATTAAACCAAATTGACTTTGTTCAAGAATAACAAAGTACAAACAATTAAACCAACATAAGGTATTAAGTAACCTTCACAAAATACAAATACTTCAACCAAAATATGTTATGGTTTAGTACAACCAATATAAAGATTTTCTTAACCCGACAATTTACCAAGGTTCCTGTGATAACCGGCCTATCTTCGTGTTCAGGTACCACATCTTTCAAGTCTTCTTTAGTGAAATATAATAAAAGAGGCTCCGGTTTACTGTGATCTTCCTTAAATATAATAGGCCCTTCCCATGCTAAGTTCACCAAATTTGGCAGGGGATTCTTATAATAATCCTCACATGTAATTATGGATTAATGATTTTATCATAATACTAAAGAATAATTAGAGGATAAAGTATAAGAAAAAGAAATAAAGTCACATTTAGTGAAAAAAGAGTTAAAATGACAGTTCATGAGTAAAAATGTGAATAGACAAAGTTACCCTATAGTGAAAAGTAAAATGATAAAAATTACCACAAAAATATTGTAAACCAACGTGTAAAGTTGGAATGAGAGTTAAATGAGCGGGATATATAAGTTTATACCCATTGGGTCAAACAACATCACTTAAGTGACAAACCCAGCCACTATTCCCTCTTCCTCTTCAAAACAGACGCTGAACTTGAGAGAAAAGAGGATTTTGATTGGAAATTTCAAAAATACATAGAGAGAGCTAGAGACCTCCAATTCACTTGGTTCCAAAGCCAGAAATGTGTCAAATCCTCTCCTCTTCAAAGCCAAACCATCATTTTCAAGCGGGGAGTTGTGTGGAGTGAGATACCCCCCTCTACCATTTCGAGTTTTAAAGAATTTGAGTGATTTTGGGGGGTTTTCAACCATAGGAAGCTTGGAAAACTCTCCTCCCCTCATCCTAGTATCAATTGTGGTAAGAAATCTCTACTCCAATCAAGTTTTCATATATTTTTATGGATGTTAGGTTTTTATGTGAATAGTAACCCGAAAATGGGAATTTTTTAGGAGATGTTGATATGTTGTCTTGTTGTAGAGTTGATCCCAACATTGTTTTGAGCGATTTCCACGGATTGGAATCCACATTCGCTTGATTTAGAGATTTGTGGATTTCTCACAGTGAGGTAAGTCATGGTATGGATAGTTAGAGAGTGATTTGGATATAACTTCCTTTGTTAAATATGCTTATGATTGCTTCGTGATGAAAGACAAAAAAAGAAATAACCATTTAGCTCACTATAAAAAATCATGGTTTTTGGCTATATGTCAATTTCAAAAATTTGATGGCTTGAGTAGTTGGAGGGTGATTTGTATGTGAGTCCCTTTGTTAAACATGCTTGGGATTGGTTCCCATAAAAGAAAAAATTATGAAATCGCCATTTAGAACACTGATAAATTGGATTCAAGATTAAGTGTAGGTGTCTTGTATCTATAGTATTGGAAATTGAATGTGATAGATTAGTTATGTACTAATTATCTTCATATCTTGGAACTAGGCTGTGACCATGTGAGGGATCGTGATTGTACTCTGAGATTTGTTGGAGGACATTGCTTGCCAGGTAAGCTTTTGATCTTTGGAGTTAATCCCCTGTTTGTTCCACCAAACTCAGAGGGAGGGTGATAGTTTGATATGGTATGCTAAAAATAATTTGTTATATGTTGCATGTAAATTTATGTATGTTTGTGTGCCACACAAGATGGTGTTTTCTTGTGTGAGACATAAGACAATGTTTCCTTATGCATAGTATGCGATGGTGTTTCCTCATCTGGTATGTTGCAAGACGGTGTTTCCTTATGTAATGTATACTTGTTATATTTTCTGCCAGTAGGATTTATTATTTGCACACTACATTGTCATACATATTCTGATGCATGCATGAATATTTTATAAACTGTGATTATAGCGGAAGTGAGTTTAGGGGTGGAGGAGCTCTCCAAGGGTCCCTATCTTACTGAGGTAATTATATTATCTCACCTCGCGTTATGAGGATTACCATTTCAGGTACTGGAGCTGAGGCATTGCATGGCAAGAGGCCAAAGAAGAGACACTATCTGACATGATAGTATGATTTGATTGATATGCTGATATGTATTTGGCGTGATTTTATTTTGGATATGTATCTATATTCCATGTCATTATTTTGAAAGCATATGGGATGTCTATGCCATGCTGCTAGTCTGTATATATTGTAGTGATGCATGTTCAGTTTTATGTTACTTATTTAATTGCATCTCTTTTGTTTATTTGATGTAATTATTTAACTAACATTATGGACATTATATAGAGATCATATTACTATGAGATAGCCTAGGCCGCGAATGGCTAGGCAAGATGTTTATTCATTTTGTGACATGCTTAGTATATGGATAAATTGTTAATCAGGTGAAAATTTCTACGATGGGAATTAATCCCAATAGTCTGAAAAATAGACGGAATGCCGTCTGCGAAATGTAAAAAAAGTAGATATGGTTGCAATACATAAGGAAAAGGGAAAAATTTAACCTCGAGCTTGCACATTTATAAGTTAAAATGTGCTGCGCTTAATATCATATGAATGTTAATTAACCGGCTGCAGACGGGGCGTTACAATTCTGCATTCGATTTGGAGGATTTTTTTGTAACAATTTGTGGGTTGAATAAATGATACATGGAGAGAAGGGGGAGTAATTAGGTAGGAATTGAGTGAGCGTAAGCCACCTTGTTTAGGAAGAGCGTTTCATTAGGTAGGAATTTAGTGAGCATAAGCTTTAGTTGTTATAGTAAAGGCCATATTATATATGCAGAATGAATGCAACCAATTTCATTTATCTAGAAAGAGCATAGCCGCCTTGTTATCCTTCCTTGATGTTGTTCATCACCTAGCATTCTTTGATCTGTGAGGAATTTGAGACATTTTTAGTCAGTTTTGACAATGAAAGTCTCACCATGAGATAATGTCTCCCTTTTTGAACAACAAAAACAATAACCATTTATTCATTTTCATAAAAATTGATCTAGATTAAGTTCGTGGGATGAAGTCTTGACCAATATAAGTTATGAGCCTATTATCCTGAGTTAAAACAACCCCTATTCCCTTCCATATGCTTTAGTTGTTACAGTAAAGGCAACACTGGAACAATGTACATGGTCTCCTTAGGTCTGGTGAATGTAGCTTGTGCTTTTGGATTCTAGCTGAAACTGTCATTTAAAAGATCAATGAGAGGCTTAGCTAGTTTGCCATACCCTTAGACAAACTTTTGATTGTATCCAATAAGTCCCAAAAATCCCATGTGCCCCTTGATGTCTTTAGACGTGGACGAGTTGGTCATGACAGGAAGTGTTTTTTTTTTTTTTTTTTTTTTTTTGTATTTGGTTGCATTCATGCTACATATATGATATGGCCTAAGTATTCCACTTTAGGTTGACAAAATGAGCATTTCTTTTTATTAGCAACCAGTCAGTACTGTCTATGATTCGCAAACACCTTCATTAAATGTGAGAGATGAGATCGACAGTCTTTGCTGTAAATTAATATCTCATGGAAGAACACCAAGGAAAATTGTTGAAGGAATGGCTTTAGCAATTCATTCATTAGTGCTTAGAAGGTTGAGGGTGCATTAGCCAATCCGAAAAATATTACCAAATATTCATAATTCCCTTCATGGGTTCTAAAAGAAGTTTTGGCTATATCTTCTTCCCACATTTGGATTTGATGAAAACTTGACTTCAGGTCAAATTTAGAAAAAATGTGAGACCCCCTATTTCATCTAATAATTCATCAATTGCAGACATAGAGAACTTATCATGACAGTCATTTTGTTTAAAGTTTTGCAATCTACACAAACCTTCTATTCACCATTTTTTTCCTTACTAAAATTATAGGGCTAGAATAAAGACTAACACTTATTATTCCAAAATTTAGCATTTCAGAACAATTTTTTCAATTTCAGTCTTTTGGTAACGAGGATACTTGTATGGCCGTTGATTGGAATTTCACTGCCAGCCTTCAAGGTGATTGCATGGTTTTATGTTCGCTTAGGTGGTTATCCATGTGGCTCTTTGAACAGGTCATCAAAATCGAGCACAAAGGTTTCTAACTCTTTCCATTCTACTTGGCCTTCAGTGTTAAGATTGACACCCCAGTCATGCTCCACATAAACAATACTTCGATGTTTTTGAGACTTACTTGATCTCTTGAAATTCCACTCACAAAATAGTCTACCTAAAGGTCTCCCCAACCCTCCTACTCATACTGTGGTTCAAACACAGTTTGTTAAAAATATTCCCCATAATTGAATATAAGATCCCTGTTGCCTTGCTAACAGTTATGCAAGTATGCACACACTATGTAGCACCGATACGACACGCGGCACGTGACACGACACGACACTCTGACATGTCAATCCTAAAAAATTATGGATTTCGACACGTTGGGACACGTTTTAATATTAAATAATATTTTTAATTTATATAGTGTATATTTCATTTAATATTTAATAATTTAACAAAAAAATGAAACTAAATTAATAATACCCATCAACACGTTATAAAGATGGAAGCTTTAATAAAAAAAATAAGAACTGGGATGAGAGAGAGATATAATATCAGATAGAGAGATCAAATCATATTAGAGAGAGAGATCAGAGACAAGGAGATACAACAAGAGCGTGATAGAAATTGACAACAATGATGCTGAGATGATCTCTTATCTACTTAAGGGGAAAAAGACAAAAAAATAAAATTGATATGATCAGGTGGAAGCTTTATTAATATATTTTAATTTTTAAAAAAAAAATTAAAAAAAATTACGAAAATGTCATTTGACCGCCTTGGCATGAATTTACTGGCCCAAATGCAAATCAAAAAAATTAATGGTATATGGTGTAAAAAAACCACTGCTCCTGAAGCCGGAGCAGCCCCTGCTGACATTGCCGAGGACACTGATCCACCAGCCGCTGATCCTCCTGCTGACTCTTCTTCCTCCGCAGATCATACCTTGGGGACCATTCTCACATCTCTTAACCGGTTAAACACCACTGTGGAATCCGGCTTTGCCACTGTGAACTCTAGGCATGCTAACATGGAGCTTCGTCTGAAGCGCATTGAGGACTATCTTCACATTCCTCCTCTTCCATCTCTACCACCACCGCCTCCACATGACTCTGATGACTTTTAGTCCCTGATTTTTTTTATGCTCTTCGATATAATTGCTTACATTATTGACTATTATGAGCTCTTGTAGTTTATTACGTTTTCTTCTCGCTTTTTACATGAATTATTTAAAGATTTCTATTTATCCACTCATGTTTTTTGATGTTGTCAAAGGGGGAGAAAGATATATAAATTGAGAAAATCATAAGCATATATTAAGGTAAAAAGGGGGAGAATAAAATTCAAAAATAAAAGGAAGATTAGATGACACCTTGTATATCAATCATATATTAAGGGGGAGTTTCAATACTATACTTGTCTAAATACATGTTATTCTAATCCTTTTCTCAATTTGAGTTTGTCATCATCAAAAAGGGGGAGATTGTGGAACCAATGCACTCCATGAAAAGAATATAAAGGTTCAACGATTTCGATGATAACAAACAAGCATGGAAAGAAAGCTTCAAGGAGCAACCATCAAAAAGAAGTCTAAACAAGATCAAGACTCAAGCTTCAAGAGACGTCACTAAGTCCAAACTCAGAGTAATATACTGTAGGACTTAGGATTATTTGTAAATTGATTCTTTACAAGAATGAAGCTCAAAGTTTTTTTTTTTAAATACATGCATTAAATCATCGTTTGACATTCAAATACATTCTTAACATGAAAACATACTTTTCAATGTTCATAAAATGTTCAAACAATATTTGAAAATGATGTGAATCAAGAGAAAACCATTTTAGGGCGAAATCCAACCTTTCAACAGGTTGGTAATCGATTACCAAACTATGGTAATCGATTACCCTTCATGGTAATCGATTACCCACTCAATGGTAATCGATTACCTACTGTACAGAGACAAAAATAACGGCTATAAAACGGCTAGTTTGCGAGAATGAGTAGGAAAAAGGCCATGGGGGCCCTCTATAAATAGAGACTACTGTTCCTATTGATGGGACACAATAATTGATCATCATTACTCATTAATTCTCATCCTATTTGCCTTATTCTTGTCTTCTTGATCATAAATCCTATTTGAGTCTTATTCTTGTAAGAGTGTCATATACCCTTGTTCTTCAACTTGTGTTATTTGTACTTTGAGAGTACTTAGCCATTATTAAACACCTTCATTGATTACTTGAGTAGCTAGGGGAGTGAACCCTACACACTTGAAAGGTCACCAAATTCCTAAGAAAATTTGGAGTAAAAAAGTGTAAGGCATCAAGAGCCCGAAGTCTTGAAAAGTTGTAGTGGTTTGTCAAGCACCCTTAAGCTTGATAATCAGTGAAAAGAATTGATCGAGCGGCTTCAGTCTGGACGTAGGTCACGGTGGTGGTGACCGAACCAGGATACATCTAGTTTGCAATCTCTCTAACCTTAATCTCTTTATTTGAGTATTAAAATTGCATCTTAGATTGTCTTTATATATTCACTTGCTTACTTTGTTGATCACTACACTTGCTTTTACTATCAGACATTTCTTTATTAAATCACTTTATTGAAGAAATAAACTGTAAAACATCAAAGGAGGTACTTTGCGAAAAGATTTTGTAAAACTCAATTCACCCCCCTCTTGAGTATTGAAGCCACATGTCTAACAGCGTCTAATAGGAATGGCTAGGATTGTTGTGGTTTGTGAATTGGTTGTGGTTATGTTGGTAGGGTTAGGTGTAGTGATGGTTGGAGAGGAAAAGGAAGACCTATTGGAATTGGTCCAGGGACGATATGGTTTTTGATCGTTTGCTTGATCTTCATATATTCTGGCTAAGGAATAGGCCTCATGGTAATCTTGGGGTCTTTGGGTGAGAATAGGGCGACGAATAAGTGGTTTCAATCCAGAGATAAAAATGTTGCGCAAAAGTGTGGCTGATAAACTAGAGACTTTGCTAACAAGTCTCTTAAAGGCTGATTGATAATCTACAACCGAACCTGATTATTGGAGTTGGAATAGGGATCCAGTCGGATCCTCAAATTCGGAAGGGCCAAAACGACACTGTAGAGCCGTGCAGAAGGTTCTCCAATCAGTCATTAATCCATTCTGATCTGACCCATAAAACCAACTATCTGCTGGGTCACTCAAATGAAATGCAGCTAAATTTACACGATCATTAGGAGGAACCTGATAAAAGGTAAAATACCTTTCAGTAGCAATGATCCACGTGGTTGGGTCTCCTGAAGCAAATCGGGGAAATTCCAATTTAATCTGATGAAATCTGTTGTTCTCAGATCCAGAGGAGGAGCTACCATGTGGTCCAGATCCTAAAATCCCTCGGTTATTGTGCGCACCACCTGATGATGATTCTTGTAACTCGATCAAACGTGTAAGATCGTAATGGAGTCGTTCTTGAGACGATTGCATGTGTTGTTGCAATTCCTGTAAGCTTAAGTGAGATTCTTGTAAACCGTGGTACTGTTGTTCTCTTGCTAATTCCGCCGCGCGGAATTGTTGCTCTAAAGTGTCAAGACGCTGCTGCATATCCCTCATTCTCGTGTTCTCTGCCATAGCAGGAAGGATGATGAGCAATGAAAGCACCAATTATAAGGGTTATTATTCAGATTCTAAATAAGTTAGCAAGGAGAGGGAAGAAGATAGGAAAAGAGGAGAGAGCAAGAGAAAAGAGGGAGAGATTGTCCAACATTTTCTTGAATATTCATCACGTCCCTCATGGGCTATATACTCCTTTCTGTTACAACGGTTTTTGAGTTCTTAAAAGGAAAAATAACAAACGATGAATTAAGAGAGTTTCTTTGTTTAAGGCAAGTGACTTATCAATAGTCTAATATGTAGTTGGGCCTTCGCTTGATGCATATGGGCCTGTCCTCCGTTAGCTGGGTCCTTTGGGCTGCAACAGTGTTGTTGGATTAATACAACCAAGCTCTGATCTAACATTAGCCTCTGTCATGCTCCATCGAATGTCACATGTTGTAAGAGCATAGGAATGATGACCAGCGTTCACTAAGGGTTGGTTCTTGCATTGCCTTCAATGATAAGATCAAGGTAATGTCTAGATTGATAGAAAGGTATGAAGTGGAAGGAAAATGAACCAAATATTATTAGTTATCATTATTTAAATAATTTTAAGAAGAATCAAATAGAATGGAACCTAAAGTATTAGTACACTGTACACCAATGGTGTGTTGGTGTGGGAGCGCAAAGGAAGGTGTTTAGTTGGAGTTAGAAGCGATGGTTTGAAAGGGAAATTGTAATTGACTCCATGTCCAAGTGCACGAGAGGATGGAATAAGAGCCTGAAATTGTTGTTGTCAGGTTATGAGACCAAGGGGCAAGGCCTGTATATGCATCTTCTATGGCTCAGTGCATTAATTTGCCATTGCCAACGATTAAAATCACATAAATATCACACTCTTTAGCATAACAAGAAAAATGACTAAAATATGGGAGAATTAGAATAGAGAAAATAAACTTTTTTTTTTTCAGTTAAAAATAATTATCATTCTGTTTGCTTAAATTGCTTATCATTCTGTTTCCTTAAATAAAAACTTCGTTTCGTTTCGTTTCGTCGTAAAATAGTTAAACAATAATATGATAATTTTATTTCGTTCTATTATACTACACGCACCATTAAATATTCAAGCATAACTTAACTATGCTGCCGATTCTAAATTCTTGGACAAATTTTGATATGCTTCTGTCTCTAATTCTTATTTGGAGCTCTAAATTCGTAGATTAAATATTTTTTTTTTATAAAAGAATTGAATAAAAAACTTTTATCCAAATCTTTCTTCATCCTTAAAATAATCATAACTATACACCACAAACTTTGCCTTATTTTAAGTAAGACAATGATTAATTGTGTGTATAGTAGTGGAGCCACTTTATAGTCAGCTGATGCCTTGGCACCAGCTACTTTTAAAAAATAATATAGATTTTCTTTAAATATTATGATATAGTCTTAGTACTAATTGAGTTTTTAAAAATAATACAATCTTAGCATTGATTAAATTTTACCTGATTGGATTTTTTGGTACTCACTAAGTTTTTCTTCTTTCTGTACCATTATATATATATAAGAATAGAGTTTTATAAGAGTTATGTTGTAGAAAAAGTGATTGTGTAATGTTATAGAGATTCGTTTTGCGTGCCGTAATTTTTTTTTCTTTTTTCTTCAAAAAGTGTGGGCCCTACAAAATGTTGTGTGTGTAGAAAAATTTGTTGTGTCATATTAAATGACAAATGCAAATCCCATACGAATAATAGAATCTATCTTAGCAACAGCTCTAGTTTTTTATATTAGTACTTATATAACTTTGGCTAGAGAGCCCAAGAGAGAACCTATCTACGAAGCACCGACACTTCAAAAATTCTAACGTGCCGTGTCCGACACTTCCCGACACTCGCCGACACTCCGACACTCCCCGACACTTCAACATGTGTTATAGAAATTCAAAAAAAGGTTCAAAGGTTTCGTTGTGTTGAGTTTTTAGTTCCAACTATTAGATTCATTGGATTACGATTACCATTTTATTGAGTTTAATATAAATATTTGGGATATCTTATGTTTCTTTTTAAAATTGATGAATATTATAAGTTTAGTTTTATTTTTTTTAAATTATTGAATATTAAATATAATATAAACTACATAAATTAAAAATATTATTTAATATCAAAACGTGTCCTAACGTGTCGAAATCTAAATTTTTTTAAAATTAACGTGTCGGAGTGTCGTGTCGTATCGTGTCACGTGTCCTGTGTCAGTATCCGTGCTACATAGGAACCTATGACAAAGAAGATACCAATAGAATAGAAAACGCTTGAAGACAAAGAAACTAATGGGAATGAGAGAAAGAGAATGAAAGGAAACGAAGAAGAGAATTGCACATGCTTATGGAAGTGCATGAGTATATGAGAATTCTTTCCGAGCTCTTTTGCACAAAAAGAGACTAATTTACTTGCATTGGAAGCATATGATTTGCTTTATTTCATTTTATACCCCTCTCATTAAAGAGAGAGCATCTATAAGGTAACTGGAATCTCGCTTTTCCTTTCTTTTTCCTTCAATTAACTGAAAATAACTTCAATATGATATATTTGAATTGACATTTTAAACTAATTCACTGGTATCATGAACAACTGTACAAACACAGATAGGACAATGACAAAATGTTAATTTTGTTTCATTTCTATGTAAGAAAAATACTTGAACTGAGGCAATGATTAAGTATTCAAAGTAACTAAATTGCAACATTTGGAATTACCTAAAATCAAAATATTCCCATTTCTTCCTTGTGTAATGGGCATTCATTTTTCTAGACGGGGATATTAAAGGGACAAATATTTGCATCCAACTCAAGTATATATACATCGCTGGTGTCATAATTGGCTAACTGTGCTGACCAATGTTCCTTAATTGACACAGTTGTACCACTTTTATTACACTGATTTAAAAAATAGTACATAACACAGGGAAGAAAAAATAGATAAAATTTCCTATAATTTTTTTATTGATCTGGGCAAGCAATAATGAGTAAACTTATTCTAGTAGTAGCAACTAGAAAAACAAGTAAAAGGAAGAGAGAATGAAGGAAAATATACAATACTAGTAGTAATAGCAGTAGTTTAACATATAAATGGAGCAAAAGAATTAACAAAGATGCTCCCACATGCTTCATGCTTCAAGCTTCCTTTTATTAAGCAAACACTCACAGCTAGCCTATAAATGGATGATTGCATGAGCAGTTCCCTTCATTAGCATCACTTTCTTCATCTCATCTTCTTCAATGGAGTGGCTTCTTCAATTCCTTTATCTCCTCTTTATAACTTCTCTTCTGATCTGTAGTACAGCAATTTCAGATCAAATTCCCAAGGTTTACACACACACTTTCCCTCTACCTTATTTTTTATTCTATATTGTTATGGCAGAGTCTTACAAGCTTCTCTTATTATCTGCAGCCTTATGTTGTTTATATGGGAAATTCTTCACCCAACAACATTGGGATAGATGGTCAATTATCAGAATCAACTAACCTGCAGCTATTATCATCAATCATTCCAAGGTTATACTCACCACCATCATTTTCATCTAGTTTACACCATTCACTTATATTTATAATTATATTCACCATTGAAATCAATTCAACTTATGGAATGAATATGTTCTTTTTTACTTTTCCATTTTCCCAGAAGAGAAAGTGAGAGGATAACTCTAATCCACCATTTCAGTCATGCCTTTAGTGGGTTCTCAGCCATGCTTACAGAGAGTGAAGCTTCTGCTCTGTCTGGTATTTGATCTTGTCTGCTAGCTCCTTTTTCTTTTTGTTTGTTCCAAATTCTTAACTTCTATGATTCTTTGACTTTTCCACCTTTTTTTTGGTTGTGAAGGCATTGCCAATTTACTTAATTCTTTATGGTCATTATTTAGCTCTAATTACAAAGACAAAAGAGCATTAATTATATAATATGAAAATTTTACTTAAAGCAAAGTCTGTCTGAGATCAGTGCTTATAATGTAGTTGGAAGTGAATTATGGTGTCTAATTATATCAATTATTACTCTGCATAAATAATTTTGTTCACCAACCTTAACTACGATCAAAATGATGTAAAAGATGTCTACCAAAAAAAATAAAAATAAAAAAATGATGTAAAAGACAAACCAATAATAATGCACGGGGAAGTGATTCATTTTAATTAAAAAGCATGTGAATTTATTAACTAAAATTAATAAAAAAAAAAGATTGTAAAAAACAAGTATATTTGTGATCCAACAAATAGAGATTAGGTGGATTTTGCTCTGGTGGGATAGGGTGGCACAGTCCTCAATTTTTTTTTCAAAAATTTATATGGGAAATAGACTTATCCTTTAACTGCAATATTTGTTTTTGGCAGCAACCAATTTATATTATATATATTACGAGTAATACATAGTATAATAGTAAAATTATTTTCTCTCTCTGCCACGTTAGCAGATAATATATGAGGAAAAAAACAAAAACAACTTTATTATTATAATTATATATTATAACGTAATCAATTGTTACAAATCAGTTGTTATAAAAAAAATTTGAGTAGAAAAAATTCACCCAATTTATATACATATATATATGTCTAATTGTGTGCGTCAGTGTGTGGTTTTTTATTTTCTAATTTCTATGTAGAATTTTATAGAAATACTCAATTATTCCTCTTCGTTAATAAAATAGTATATTCGTAATATATAACATTTTCATATACAATATTGTTATCAACATTTTATTGAGATTCAAATACTCAACATTTTATATATTTTATTTAGTTCTTAAAATTTAACAAATAATTGTAAAATAAATATGAAAGTATGCATCATTTGGTCACCAAAAAAATTTACTCTAGATCCGTCATAGAATCTGAATCAGATGACAACTCAGTATGAACTAACCTTAGAATGTAAAAGAGCAAGGGGAATGCATATCTGAAAAAAAAAATATTGTCCGGACAACATTTTGAGAGAGAGAAAATTATATAAGAGAGAGAAAAACAATGCACGGGTCCCCCACAAAAATTGTCTCCGCAGAAAAAACAAAAAAATTCCTGTAACATTACAGATGGATTATCCAAACATAAAAAAATAAATTATTTATACCATAATGATTTTCAGTAAAAATTGTGTATAATTTATGAGGAGAATGATCCATTTACAAATTTTTACAAATTATATTATGTACTTTTGGAAGAATATAATATAACCTCTCTCGAGAATATAGTGTGGTTTGTAAACAAAAAAATTTATAAATATAATCTCTCCGATTTCTGATTCTGTTACATGAAACTTTATAATAAACAAATAGTCTTTGTCAACGATTGAGTAGGTAGCGATGGCACTCAGATCTAACAATACCAATAATCGTGTACTATTGTTTAAGTTGCATTACATTATATGATCTTATTACATACAGGTGAGAATTTATTGCAATGTTAAAAAGTTATAAGATCTGAAATAAGAACGTGCTTTTAAAAAGATGGTTGACTCCTTGATGTGAAATAATAATACACGATTATTGTATTGCAATAAGAACGTGCTTTACAATACAATAGTTTCTTGGTGATAAATTCTTTGAAATATATTTATTACAAATTGAGATAAATTCGTTGTATTGTAATAAATTCTTATTAGACGAAGTTACAATAAATTCTTATAAGATCTGAAAAGCATGATCTTATTACATACAGATGAGAATTTATCTGGAATATTAATAATTTTTTTTCTTAGATCTGAAAGAACGTGCTTTTAAAAAGATGGTTGACTCTTTCCTTTCAAAAAAAAAAAAGATGGTTGACGCCACTAGACTATCAATGTATTGAGAACTGCACATTCTTTTACATGTTATATGCCAAAATTTAGTTATAAATGAAATTAAAAACAGACACATTTTTTATACCAATATGTACTAGAGAAAAACCTTATATTAAGATGTCTAACTACAATAAGAATATCAAAATCATAATTTTTTTTGAGGTATCAAAATCATAATTTATAAATTAAGGACTATCAAATAATCATGAAATTATTGGTGATGCTCCCTTTGAGCTAACTATTGCTACGTGATTTGTAAACAGGACACGATGGTGTGGTGTCAGTGTTCCCAGATCCAATTCTTCATTTGCACACAACAAGATCTTGGGATTTCTTAGAATCAGATTTGGGAATGAAGCCTCGTGGCACTCCTACACACCTACACTTGTCAAGTGATATCATTATTGGTGTTATTGACACTGGTAAGTGAAACCAAAAAAGTTAATAGCTCTTTAATTTCTTTTTATCTTAACTCAATAATTTTGAATTGGTGCTTGTTTTGTCTTTTTCAAACGTCTACATCTTAATTGAATTTTTATTTTACTATTAATATTAATAAATACCTTGCACTTTATATTAAAGAAAAAGAAAAAAATTGATTAGGATGAGAACTAAAGTGTACAAGAGAATTTATAAATATTTAATGTTGGTTGATGTGACTATTGCTTTTAGATCAACAAATGTGCAAAAACATGTTTTTATATTGAATATTTTTGCCTATCCTAAAGTTTTGTTAATATTGACTGCACCACTTAGAAAAAAAAAATGGAAATTTTATTGTAAAAGGATTACCTAGTGCAGAGAAATTTATGCCAACGACAAGATTATTACCTTCTTTATGACTACATGTTAATTTCAAGTGCATTCCAACTGGATTTGGCTTCATACAATGACATTACTTGACATGATTCTCTTACACCACTACTTGTCAACTAAATAAATTTTTATATAAATCTTCCTAAACTTCAGTAGCATAACATGCATTAGAAAAATGCTAAAATAAGATACAGTGATATAATTGTTTCAGCCCCTATTTCATTTTCTATTTTCTAGTAGTTAATAATTTTTATTTTTGAAATAAATCATTAAATGGTTTTATGTAATAATATCTATCCCTCTTTCTACCTAAAATCCCACAGATGTGAAAATTTCAATTCAAAACAGAAATCTGCATTATCACAAAACATGAGTAAAAACTTCATCAATATCTATATTCCATCAATTTACCTAATTTTCCCACTTCTTATTATGTACAAAAGATTATTTTCCATTTACTAAATTTTTTATATTATTAATTACTAGAATTAAAATTATAAGGACTTATTTTCTAAAGAGTTAAAAAGTCAATGATAGTCCCAAAAGATCAATAAAAATAATTTAATTTATAAAATTAGACACAACATTTTATTTCAGTTAAGCATCTGATCAAAGTTATAGGAAACCAAAGTAAGATAATATTAGCTCTTTATTTGATTCAATTGGTAATAATAGCAAGAAATAAAGTTAAAAATAAAATAAAATAGTAATTGCAAGTGACAAAAGGAAATATATATACCATACCATAGTAGCATTATAAGACCCCAAACATATGGTGGTCTCATGTGAAACTGATTTGTCATTAGTCACTCACTACTATTTTAGCCATTCACTACTATTGATATCTTTGTGGCTAAGGCCAGTTGGCGGTTGCAGCATCTACATCAATTGTATGTGATAGCAACTCATTGTGACCCCCAACTAGCTGTTATGATTACTACCCACATTGAGAGAAAACAGGCACAAAAGCTACTCAGTTTCCATATCACTTTATGCCAATTGAAACCTTTGCTTGCTTATCTTGGTATGTTGCGTTATATGGGCTTCCTTTAAGAAGTGTGTATTTAATTATTTGTGTTTAAAGCAGAGGATTGAGGCTGGCCTCTTAAATGCAGACCTCTCTAGTGACACTCAATGATGAGTTTGGAAAATTATAGAAAGCAAACGGTGTAGGTGTGAATTAACTTTAGGAGATGTTTCCAAAAAAAAAAAAAAAATTAACTTTAGGAGAAAAGTGTGGGTCTTCTTAAAGGACACAAACTTAGATCTATTTAAGAGAGAGATAGACACAAAGAGGTGTGAGTCTCATTTCTTTGTGTTTTTCTCTTAAAATGACTTAATCTTGTGTTCTTTAAAATGATATATAGTTTTCCTTAACTTTATATCATAAAACTCTTTTGCACCTCAGTTTCTTTTCCTTCCTTTTATTTTCAATCCTAACAAATATTGATATAAAAAAAGTGGGGCAAGAGATAGATGCTAAAGTGAAGTGAGAAATAACAAGCACCATTCCTTATAATAATGCCAATGAACAAATAAAACAATTGAGTTTTCTTTTTCAAACTCTTTACATCTTGCAAACTACCTTCTAGGTGTTGGAAATCGACAATCACACACAAATTTCAAATGAAAAAAGAGAGAGAGAGAATTGACGCAGTGATTTGCTTTGATTTATCCAATTTAGGCTACATCTAGCTTGTCTGTACTGTATTCACTCAGTTTACAAGGAGAATATAAATAGGACTAGAAAAACCCTAACAATAGCTATTCATGGGCCCAAATCTAAACTACTAAAAAAAGAAAAAATTACAATAAATCAGAGGCCCACAACAGTACCTAGCCTCTACGGGCCTTTCTGTTGACCCCGACAATAAGAACCCTCATTAACATGCGAAGTATGAGTCATACCTAACACTAGGCATTATGTGTTGACAAGCATATAGGGGTTAAAACTTTAAAGTGAAATAATACATTTTAGAAACTTTTCAAGCATTGCATGCATTTAATTTCCTGCTGCTAAACAACCTACAGAATTAGGGAAATCCCAAGGCATATGGAACTTTACATTAGTGTCACCACTCCCCTGAAACATACCTTTTTCTCCCACAATTAAGTGATTATTGACAAGTATGTAAGAGTGTGAAAAACAATCTTTTCATAACCTATAATATTGAACATTTTTCAAATCAAAAGGTTATAATCCCACACTTGGGTACAAACATTGAAAGGGATTTCTCAATCTACTTTTCTGGCTTTTGTCATCTCCAGCTAATTATTACTAAAGAATCCAGAGACAGACACAGTCTCTAGGGAGCCTTGGAGGAAATTTCTTATAATGAGTATATTGGATTTGCTCAGTTGTAGGACCCTTGGAGTCCCAATGAGTTAAGGCCAAAGACAAGATAAAGTGAAATTGAAACAACCTAGATAGAAATGCAATGGGGTGAGTTTTTTGTAACATTGCCAACATGTTCTTCCGAGAGTGAAATCTCCCAAATACCCTTCCACCATTATTTCTGTAGCCAAATGTTGTCATCCACCCTGTTGTTCCCATCTCATTGTTGGTATAGAAATGTAAACCAAGTGATATTGGGGGTTAGGAAGCTACTGAAAGGGAAGGCAGAGTTAATAGAAAAAACAAAAAAGACTCTAAAATGGATTAAACTTACTTACACATAAGGTGTGCTCACATGTGCTCGCATCTGGGACATGTGACAATATCAGATTTTAAGTGTATCAAAAACAAGGTGTGGCCAACTGTAATTAGATGATGAAAATTATACATGTGAGGTAATATAAGTGTGTATGTAGCATTTTTCTTCTAAAACCAGAGTAAAATCATAATATAAAAATGTAATCAGCATCCAGAATTCATGTGAGGTCACAATTTTTTAACTAACTTTCCTCACTTTGAAACTCTAAAAAATTTGTTTGAATATTATTTAATTATGTTATGCCTATGTCTTTTATGCATCAAGGGATATGGCCAGAGTCTCCAAGTTTTAGAGATGACGGCATAGGGAAGATTCCTTCAAGATGGAAAGGAGTTTGCATGGAGGGTCATGATTTCAAGAAATCCAACTGCAATAGGTGATTATCCGTTTTCTTACACGTGCTTTAAGAAAAAGCTCATATCTACTTAAAAGATCTTTCAATAATCATATTTTGACACTGACAAAATTGCAAATTCATTATATGCTTCTCTTAAAACAATTGTAGAAAACTGATAGGTGCAAGATACTACAATATCCAAGGTACATCAAGTGGCAACCTGACTGATACTGGAGAAAGCAAAGGTTCCCCAAGAGATTCTGTTGGACATGGGACTCACACTGCATCAATAGCAGCTGGTGCCTATGTCAACAATGCTAGTTATTATGGTTTAGCAGAAGGAACAGCAAGAGGTGGCTCACCTTCTACTAGGATTGCTGCCTATAAAACATGCTCAGAAGAAGGTTGCTCTGGTGCCACCATACTAAAGGCTATTGATGATGCTATTAAGGATGGAGTAGATATAATCTCAATCTCTATTGGACTTAGCTCACTATTCCAATCAGACATTTTGAATGATCCCATAGCCATTGGAGCATTTCATGCAGAACAAAACGGGGTCATGGTGGCGTGTTCAGCCGGGAATGATGGTCCTGATCCTTACACAGTTGAGAACACAGCTCCATGGATATTTACAGTTGGAGCTTCTAATATTGATAGGAATTTCCAATCAACTTTAGTCCTTGGAAATGGGAAAACTTTCCTAGTATGTTTCTTCATCTATAGTGGATTTCTTAGCATGATATCTTCAACTTGTACCAAAAACCTTATTTTTCCCTTTGTTTATGCTGTCAGGGTACAGGCATTAACTTCTCAAACCTTACTCGTTCAAAGATGTATCATATTGTCTTTGGAGAGGAAGTAGCTGCCCAATTTGCCCCTGCATCCGAAGCTAGGTATCTAGTTGTGATTATTCTTATAATATTATTGTCATTCTTTTGTATATAAAAAAAAGTTATAATTTCAAGTGTAACAATTTTGCTGGTCATTTCCTCTTTCCAACAGCTTAAAAAAAAATTCATTAGGCCAACTCAAATGAGATGCATTCAAATTTGACATTGCTGTTACTAGTGGTTTATATTACTACTACATTATACCAGTAGGCAATGGCAACAAAATTGCAACTGCATTATAATGGTTTAATATTGCTGTTACTATTGGTTTATATTACTATTACATTACTACTGCTGTATTTTCTCCGAAATGCAGGAACTGTATTCCTGGATCACTAGATTACAACAAAACTGCAGGCAACATTGTTGTTTGTGTTAATGATGATCCAACTATTTCAAGGAGAATCAAGAAGCTAGTTGTACAAGATGCAAGAGCCATGGGGATGATACTCATTGATGAGGACAACAAAGATGTTTCCTTTGATGCAGGTGTATTTCCCTTCACACAGGTTGGCAATCTTGAAGGGAATCAGATCCTTGAGTACATAAACTCGACCAAGTAAGCATTATCAACCCTCACACATGTTGATTAGTGATTTAAAATAGCGTGCCCCATGTTCTATGTGCAAAAAAAATGGCAGATAGAAGGCAGCCTTACCTTATATTTATAAGAGGATGATTATATGAATCGAACTCGTGACCTCCGAGTCACATGGGGACAACACCAACTGTTGTGCCAAGGTCGTGGCTAAAGGAAAAGTAGTAAACATGATATAAATATTTTTGTTTTTTCAATCTTAATGTTGATTGGAAAAAATTGAAAAATAATATGCTAGCTATATGCTCAGTCTATCATGCCTGCATTACAGGAACCCAACTGCAACAATTCTTCCTACAACCGAAGTTACTAAATATAAGCCTTCGCCAATTGTTGCATCTTTCTCATCCAGAGGTCCTTCAGGCCTTACAGAAAACATTCTCAAGGTATTTTTCTGTCCTGTGTTCCTACATGCTGTTCATTTCATCCATGAACCAAGAATTGCATAAGCTTCTTGAGAACAATGAACTCAGTGTTTCTTTCACCTTATGGCATATCTGTTGTCCAGCCGGATGTCATGGCTCCAGGTATTGGCATTTTAGCTGCCATGATTCCCCAAAGTGATGAACCAGGAAGTGTTCCAATTGGGAAAAAGCCATCCTTGTTTGCCATAAAATCTGGTACATCTATGGCTTGCCCACATGTGACAGGTGCTGCAGCATTCATTAAATCAGTATATGGAAAATGGAGTCCTTCAATGATCAAATCAGCATTAATGACAACAGGTTCTAGATAAAAATCCCTTTTCTATTCTTTTATGGATATCTGAGAAAGTGAGAACTGTTACTTATGTTGTTCTGTTTTGTTTTCTTCCATTCTTCAGCTACAACCTACAATAACATGAGGAAGCCTTTGACCAACAGCTCAAACTACTTTTCCAACCCACATGAAATAGGATTTGGGGAAATTAATCCACTTAGAGCTCTTAACCCTGGTTTAGTTTTTGAAACAGATCTGGAAGACTATCTCAGATTCCTTTGTTTTTCTGGCTCTTCAAAGAAAAACATAAGGTCAATGTTTAAGACCAACTTCAGTTGCCCAAGGAACTCTTCTGATGATCTTATCTCCAACATCAATTACCCATCAATCTCTATAAAAGCACTTAATAGGAAAGGAAAAGGAAAAGTAATCACAAGAACAGTTACCAACGTAGGATCCTTTAATGCCACATATGCTGCCAAGGTGCATGCACCAGAGGGATTGGTTGTCAAGGTCATCCCAAATAAACTCGTGTTTTCTGAGGGTGTTCAAAGAATGTCCTATAAAGTCTCATTTTATGGCAAGGAGGCCCGTGGTGGATACAATTTTGGGTCTCTAAGTTGGTTTGATGGTCGACATTATGTCCATACAGTATTTGCAGTCAAAGTTGAATAGATTTGCATACACATAGATATTTAAATAGGTTACCTTATACATGCATGGTTGTTATCTATTTTTTGCCTAACTTTATGTCGTATATGAGAGTGAGTTCCATATTGAAGTATAAATTTCTCAATGAGACACATTATTAACTGGCAATTCTCTGAACCTACGGTACTTTAGTAAGCCTACAATAATAGAAACTTCCATTAATGTCCAATCAAACCCAAAAAGATATGAATCTCCAAAATGCAAGTGGACCTTGGCCAATTCTATGCTAACTCAATCTTCTTATAATCAACGAAAATCCCTTCTATGGAAACCCTAGAAAGGATACCTTGGTTAGCCAAATTTTGGCATCCAACTCTTCGCAGTCTGAAGTGCCAACCTCAAATGCTTCACACGCTTGATCTTGGTTTTAGAGTAAACCATGATATTGTCCATGAATAAAATTACAAAATAATGCAAGTAAGGTTTAAATACCTTATTCATCAAAGGAAAAAATGTTTATCCTCTTAGATGACACAACTTATATCCTTTCACTCTCACAAAGAAGTGGGACCCACACTTTTATTTTTTTGTCAACTCTCTCTCCTCTTTTATCTATCTCTTTCTCTCTCTTAAAATGACACAACTTTACATCCTTTAAAATGACACACTTTACCCTTCATCAAATCCATGAAAATGGCAGACGAGTTAGTCAAATTGTTCTGGACAGCCACATAGATCCAATTCTTTGGGCCAGTCTCTAAAGCCCATAAAAGAAGTTACTCCCCTCTATTCCTAAAGTGAGACAATTACAATCTCAACGCACTGAATCTCACTCTCCAAGCACATGCATTAAGTGAGGATACTTTCCTTATATCTAGTGGGGCCCACATGGGCAAAATGGTTACTGATCCTTCGCACTCATCATTGGAGAATCTTCTCCACCTATATATATCCCTCTTTTGCCATTGAAGATGCATTTTTTGTGTAACACACCGTAGTACTCCGGTATGTTAACATGACATATGATATTAACCATAGTTACAATCACAGTAGTTATGTTAAATAATTACAAGAGAACTTTTTTTTTCTTTTTATTAAATCAACAATATCCTTTTCCGTAATCAATTAAGTCCAACACTATAATTTTAACGGAACATAGTTCAGAAGCATATATATTAATTTATAACACCTACAAGCATTGCCACTTGTTCAAAGTTCTAAAATTTCAATCCTTTATTTTTAGTTACAGGCTACAGCAGGGGTAGATGTAACGCCCCGTTCTAGAACCGGTTTGTTAACATCGCATTATGATATTAAGCGTAGTTACAATCACATTGGCTCAATTAAAAACCCGGATAAATTTTTCTTTTTAAAACGACGCCGAATTTAAAATATCCAATTGCGTGATCATAACCATATTACCTTGCGGAATCAGATAAATCAAGCTTAACATCATGTTCTTATTCCATTTTTAAAAACCATTAATTTACTTCTTATTTATTTCCCAACTTCTACTATATTGTAGATCTCTTCGTTAGTTACGCGTGGTTTCAAACCGCTCCTCGTTTGGAGCTCTGTAGCTCAAGTTATGACAATTTTACTAACTCAGGTGTATGCTGAAAAACTACGCGGGCAGGGCGCTTAAGCGCGCTCCAGGGCGCTTAAGCGCCCACAGACAGAGGGAATTTACATTCTTTAGCCATCAAGGGCGCTTAAGCTCGCTCCAGGGCGCTTAAGCGCGCTACCTGGGCGCTTAAGCCCCCATTTTGGGCGCTAAAGCCCCAGGCGGCAGAAAGCTTTTGGTCTTCACAGGTGCATCAGGGCGCTTAAGCCCCCTGAGCAGGCTTAAGCCTCCATTTGCAGGCTTAAGCCCCCTCTTCTGGGCAATTTCCTAAACTCATATTTTTCATGTATCTTTCTTGGGGAATCAATCCTACACATTTTACAACCTATTTAACAAGCTTGCGATATCCCTATATCATTGCTTAACTCTCATCCTCTCATCATTGATTTAACGGAAATTGGGCAGCATAACCTTTGTTTTCTCAACGCTTCCCAATCTAACAGCTTAGCTCCTAATAGACAATTCAGCTCAACATTTCCAATATTCATCATGCATTCATAACCTTGAAGTAAATAACATTACACAAGTTTAATTACATAACGGGGAACTTAGCTACAAAAGGCTATGACCATCCCTTGGCTCTCATCAACAAAAGAGATATCCAATGGCACGATCATAGGCTAAGTCCATCAAATATAACGAGATATACATACGTCAATGCTATCAATGATCAATCCTATACATGTAAATCTACAAAATAACATGTATGATCTCAAAACAATTTTCTTCATGCATGATCTACTGCAAATAAGGCCACTTGCCATCAGAGTCTCCTGCAGCTTCCTTACCTGAAAGGGGGTCCCCATAACACGGGGTGAGATATACGAATATATCACAGTAAACCAGAGGTCCTTGGAGATCACTCCACCCTAAGGTTCACTTTGATGTACACATAATCATAATAGCTTAACACATTCTTATCCACAAGCATCACATGGACTTCCAAGAGAGATCCACTATGGGCTGTTTCTCTTAGGCTCTTACCACATGGAGATCCACATAGGGCTGTTTCCAAGGGAAGTCCTTTCCTCAATCTATTCCAAGAGAGATCCTCAAAGGGCTGTTTCTCTTAGGCTCTTACCACATGGAGATCCACCTAGGGCTGTTTCCAAGGGAAGTCCTTTCCTCAATCTAGGAACCTCCAAGAGGGATCCACATATGGCTGTTCCTCTTAGGCTCTAACCACATGGAGATCCACATAGGGCTGTTTCCAAGGGAAGTTCCTACCAATCATCCTCATCATAATACTATCACTCATAACCTCAATCACAATCCTCAACCATTACCTCATTCATTATTGCTACTTCTATAATCATTCCTCAATTACTCTTAAACAATCAAACATCAACCAATAATCATCAATCAATCATAACATGTATCAATGCATGAATCAATGCATGAGCATACAATTACAATCATAATTACATATCACATCTCATAAACCATTTCTCCTTAACGGAGTATGGTGGAACACTCAATGGGATCAACCACAAGGTCCAAAGGTTTACCTTGCTTTTGAGCTTTCCTTAATGGCACACAACCCCAAGGGTTGGTCACTCCACTTGGTCCTCTTGCCTCAATCCTATCAACACAAGGAATACAATCAAACAATGCTAACAATGCAAGGAAATTCATAGTTCCAAGCCTAGATTTATCCAAACATCAAAGCATACTAAAATAACACTATAAACTCATTTCTACCGATTAAATGTTATTCCTAGCATTTTTCACAACATACTCTAAGCCTCATTCTTCCTTGAACATAACCAATCTACTCAACATTTCATAAAAACCCTAAAACACTATTCATTAAACCCTAACCATGAAATTTTCCAAGAAAACAAGGTTCAACGGTTAGAATCTTACCACCAATGGTCACACAACCAAGGATTGATGGCTCCTCAAGCTTCAATGGAGGTTGAAGCTCCCAAAACCCCAAAATTTCACAAAGGGCCGAATTTTTGAGGGGCAATATCCCTCTCCACAATGCTCCCCACTCAAAACTAAGCTTGGATTATGAAAGAGGAGAAGATTTAGAGTGGTTTAGGCTTTTGAACGGATGGATTTGGTTGAGGATTGCTCCACCTAGGGTTCTCCCTCTCCTTTCCTCTTCCTTTTCCCCTCTTCTCCTTCTTCTCTTCTTTTTCTTTTCCTCTCTTCTGCACGACGGGTTGGGGAGGGACAATTGGGTTTCTTTTGTTGCATTGGTCACTTAACTTATGTTAAGTGACTTTAAGCGGGTATTGGTTCGTCTATCTATTCAACTCCATTAATTACCAAACTTTACCCAAAAGTCTGGAATATTATTCTAGGAATATTACTATTTTTATTTTTATATTTTGGGTACTTTTGTCTACACCCATTTATACCCCTTAATTTTCACTGAGTACACTTTTTAACTCCAAGTGACTCAGATTCATTTAATTAAGCCTTATATTTAATTTTACTCACTAAAATATGCTTAATTATTTAATTAAAATTAATCAATTAAATGCTTAAGTTTGGGGTATTATAGTAGAGGGCTTAAATGCTCTCCAGGGGGCTTAAACTCCCAACATTATCCAAATTTCCCCTCGAAGAGGGCGCTTAAGCTCTCTGGGGGCTTAAGCGCCCTGAGGCAGAGAGTTTCTCCGCGCACAGGTCTTTCTGCGGGCTTAAGCTCTCTTATGGGTGCTTAAGCGCCCTCCACCTGTGCAGAACAAAGCTTCCTCTATTTTTCCATGATTCTTTAGGGAGTCTTTCTCTTTCTTCCAATTGCACCTGATAGAAATAGTACATTACAACGTCTCAAAGCTATTTACCCAAGATCCATCCAAGGATCAACTCCATATGCTACAATGCGTAACATACATATATGCAAAACAATTGAAACAACCTTCACATTCTAATACATTTACATGCACATTGTCTTCATATAAATGTCTATACACTAATCTCAAAAGAAGCCATATACATCAATGTCACAAATATATCAAAGAAGGCATGAACATCTCTCATGCTCACCAAATATCAAAATGACATGTGAAGTATATAAACCTATAACCAAAATGCTCATATGACTATCATGCTATATATCAAAATGACATGTGAAGTATATAAACCTATAACCAAAAATGCTCATATGACTATCATGCCATATATCTAAATGACATTCCATATATCATGCAATAACATAACATTATCTTGGCCTCTTGCCCTGTGAGGCTCCTGCATCATCTGTCCCTATACCTGAAAGGGGGGTCCCCATAATGCGGGGTCAGATATATGAAGATACCTTAGTAAGCCAGGGGTCCTTCACGGATTCCTCCGCCCCAAGTCATGTAACATCCCCGTTTCGAGCCGGTTCAATTAACATACATATGATACAAACAGAAACAGCGGAAGACTTAAACTTACGAAAATACGAGCTAACTTTTTCTTTTTCTTAATCCTTTTTCACATGACATATCACATTGCCTATTTCTCCTAGTTTAATTCTTATTCGACGAAGACGAAAATCGGACATAGTAACGTCTGTAAATCGGACAAACGCGGATTTGCGAATCCCACTCTCAAGGTATCCTGATAGACATATCATTTTAAACATATCATATAATCATACATGGTCCAACAACAGATCTAATATCCATCCATGGGTGCATGCATAACTGGCTCTGTGCCACTATGTCTAACATCATACATATTTCAGCATATGTGTGACGCCCGGCCACTTCCAAAATTAACGACTATCCCCACATACTAACACGAGACTTTTCAGTGTGCTTTTTCCTCACTCGCACACTACCCGAGAAAACTTCTCAGGAGGTCACCCATCCCAGAATTGCTCCAAGTCAAGCACGCTTAACTGTGGAGTTCTTCCGATCCGGGCTACCAAAAAGAAGATGCATCTTGTTAGAATAGGTAGTACCAATTAATTCTTATAAGCTATTCCAAACTGTGCAGTCTTATACCTGCACAGCCTTCGGAATCTCTCTCT
Source organism: Gastrolobium bilobum (assembly GCF_033153095.1). Classification (NCBI taxonomy): domain Eukaryota; kingdom Viridiplantae; phylum Streptophyta; class Magnoliopsida; order Fabales; family Fabaceae; genus Gastrolobium; species Gastrolobium bilobum. The sequence continues at coordinate 65,742 of NW_026899302.1, forward strand.
TTCGGGTGTCGATTCGATTCATTCATGCATGTAACCCCCCGCTGGAAGCCTGTCAGGAGCCGCTCATTGTCCGTGCCTCTTTGCACCGGCGATCACTCCCCGTCCTCGTCAGCGCTCAGGATGTTACATGCCCACCAACTTCTGTCTGGTTTGTCCTCGAACCACACCGTACTAGAAGAGAGGCCTGCTCTGATACCATTGAAAAAGTACACTGAAAAGTCTCGTGTTAGTATGTGGGATAGTCATTGATTCTTGAAGCGGCCAGGCGTTACAAGTGGTATCAGAGCAGGCATCTCTTCCAGTACGGTGTGGTTCGAGGACGAACCAGGCGGAAGCTGGTGGGCATGTAACATCCCGAGCGCTGACGAGGGCGGGGAGTGATCGCCGGTGCAAAGAGGCACGGACAAGGAGCGGCTCCTGACAGGCTTCCAGCGCAGGGTTACATGCATGAATGAATCGAATCGATACAGGAAAGAGAGGGATTCCAAAGACTGTGCAAGTATGAGACTGCATATTTTATGATAGCTTATAAGAATTAATTGGTACTACCTTTACTAACAAGATGCATCTGCTTTTCGGTAGCCCGGATCGGAAGAACTCCACAGTTAAGCGTGCTTGACTTGGAGCAATTCTGGGATGGGTGACCTCTTGAGAAGTTTTTCCAGGAAGTATGCGAGTGAGGAAAAAGCACACTGAATAGTCTCGTGTTAGTATGTGGGGATAGTCATTGATTCTTGAAGCGGTCGGGTGTTACAACATGCACATATCTGAATACACAAATGTACATGCATCAAATATGAACACATGTACAAAACATATACAGACCATATACTGTATAATGGATCAAACATCTTAATCACAAAATGAATAGAACATTATACAACAATACATATTCTCCAAAAATACATCTAAAATAAATAGTAGCCTCCGGCCACCCAGAACTCCATATCCTCATACTAGTACCTCTAGCCAAGGGTAGTGTCATTGTCCCGTGAGGGCTCTTCAATTAACTGTGTTCTTGAAATCATATCCCCAAACGGGGTTAGAGACGAATCTCTAGTAAACTCCAGGTTTATGAAAAACTCTCCATACCCTGGGCTCACTTCCTGCATGACAGCCAGATTAATAATATACAAAGCATCATATAAGCAATTAACATAACTGAACAAGCATATACACATATCTTATCAAAGATGCACACAGTATTTCCCAAGGGAAGACCCCAGGCGAAAATCAACGCACGTAACAAATATCATAACTAAACTGAGCATTTATCATTTCAGACAAAACATATCACATCAGAGACGCACGTAGTCATTCCCAAGGGATGACCCCAAGCAGAAATCAACGTACGTGTTCCCAAGGGAGTACCCCAAGCGGAACCAAAAGCATATCAGATATGTACACAGTCAGTCCTGAGGAATGACCCCAAGCATACATCAGTGCACACAGGATCAATGGCCAAAGATCACCACATAACAGAGGTGTACACAATCAATCCCAAGGGAAGACCCCAAGCGAAAATCAGTGCACATGTTCCTAAAGGAGGACCCCAAGCAGAACTCAACATATAACAGATATATACACAGTCAGTCCCAAGGGAGGACCCCAAGCGGACATCAGTGCATAAACAAATCAATAGCTAGAGATCATTACAAAAATCACATCAAAACATATCAAAGTAAACACATCAAATCATATCAAAGTAAACACATCAAAACATATCATATCACATCATCATATAGCTCTATATGAATGCATCTATATCATATATCTCATACATATCATACAACCTGACCATAGTCCGTACACTATGGCGGAACACAAAGTAGGAGCAAACCCCATAAACATAGAGCTTACCTCTTGGAGCTTTATAATTTGCTTACTTGAAGAACAAGCTACTTATCTTGCTCCACGAGAATCCAAATGTTCACAATCCCTAGGCACACCTGGAGAAGGAATTGAACACAAAACTCAATAAAATGATATAATGCCATGTAAATATACAAGACACACACTTTATTATTTATTTTCTTTTTACTTAATCATATTAAGTCATGAGTGGGTGGTTCTTTGTTCAACAAATCCCCACAAAATTTCACATATTCACTTAGTCTTAGGATAGTCCCAAAAGGCCTTTAGAACACTCATTACTCCTTTTAGCACCTAAAAGCCTATTTTTCCCAATTTAAGGCAGAATTCCCATTACAAAGGAGCTATAAGATTTCTCTTTGTCTAGTGCCTAAACCCAAGCTTAGCCACCTATATAAATTATTTTACGCATATAAGTGTTCTCACTTTGCGAAACAATATCTCCAAACATATACCTCCTTGCCAAAACTCATTTTAAGGCCATACAAAGGAGCTATCTTATTTTCTCTTTTATTTCACCAAAACGAAGGTCCATACACCTTAGAATATTATTTCACGCATAAAAGTATGCTCGCTTTGTAAAACAGTAAGTCATAGCACATACTTCTTTTGAAAATGGCTAAGAGGCACATAAAGGAAATCATACCAACATCATGATTCCAATGCTTTAGTCCATCAAATTCAAGCTTATCACACACTTCTAATCCAAGATTAATTAATTCATATATATACGGTACTGTTCATCTCTACAGTACTATTCATGTATACGTCACTATTCACGTATACGACACTATTCAAAAATACGGTATCTTTAATTTTCCAATTACATTTTCACCGTTAAAATTCTCATCTAAACACTTTTCTCAACATGAGCTAAACCTGAATCAAGCTCTAACATGCTCAATCAAACCAAATTTTCAAAATAAAAACCTAAATTTAATCTTCACAAAAACATGAAAAAGAAGGGAATTTCTTACCACAATGCACTCTAGAACAAAGGAGAGATGAGTTTCTAAGCTCCCATGGCCTCAAGCTCCATCAAAATCCATCTTTTCCATGAAATTCGAAATCTTTGGGGGAGAAGATCTCTCTTTACAGTGAACCCCACCCAGAAATACTAGTACCAATGGATTCCTCTCGAAATTTCTCACAAGTTTGGCTTTGGAACAGAGTGATTTGAAGGTCTCTAGCTTAAGTTATGAATTTTGGAAGATTCTCCTTCAAATTCTCCATTTTTCTTTCCTTTTTGTTTCTGTCTCTCTGTCGTCGATTTTTCGAAGAAGAATGGGAATAGTGACTCCCTTGAGTCACTTAAATCAGTTCATTATACCAGCGGATATAAGCTTTTCTATCTACACACCTCCATTCATTACCAAACTTTACCTAATAGACTAAAATATTTTTCTAGTCACATTTCTATTTTTACTTTCACTTTTTAGATAACTTTATTTACCCGTATTTTTACCTCTTAACTGTCATTTTAACTTCTTTTTCACCAAAAGTGACTTTATTTCTTTTACTTCTAATTATTCTTCAATATTAAATCTACAACTACTAGTGAGGGTTATTATAAGTCACTTCAATATAAAAGCAATAAATCAAATGATGCAACATATACATATCCATACTATGAAAATAATGCTCATCCAAACACTCCACCAGAATGCTCATACCATATAATAAAGATCCTACTGGCCATCAGGACACTACACTCTATGAATTACATAAGGAAACTCCCTTGATACATACCAAGTGCATAACATAGCATACACATACATATATCAAATGCATCATCAAGCCATGCAATTACATATACTTTATAAAACCACAACTCCTGCAGAGTCTAGTGGAGCTATCTTGGGATCAACCTGAAGGTCCGGAAGTTTATCCGTTTGTAGCTTCCTAGCAATACACACTCGTATACAATAAATCCACTCACAAGCAAAGTAATCCAAAACTTGATCCACCGTGAGATTCAAGTATCCATGGCTGCCTGCTCGCTAATCCTCCACTGAAATCACTCTTGGAATTCAATGGAAAAGAGGAATATCAATACAAATAACCAATTACTTGTATTGCTAAAAATCACCTTAAAACCATGTGATTTCACACAAAATCCTAAACCAAGACTAAATGACGATTTGACTTCATTTCCACCGTTTATTTATGTAACATCCCGAGCGCTGACGAGGGCGGGGAGTGATCGCCGGTGCAAAGAGGCACGGACAAGGAGCGGCTCCTGACAGGCTTCCAGCGGGGGGTTACATGAACGAATGAATCGAATCGACACCTGAAAGAGAGGGATTCCAAAGACTGTGCAAGTATGAGACTGCACAGTTTGGGATAGCTTATAAGAATTAATTGGTACTACCTATACTAACAAGATGCATCTACTTTTTGGTAGCCCGGAACGGAAGAACTCCATAGTTAAGCGTGCTTGACTTGGAGCAATTCTGGGATGGGTGACCTCATGGGAAGTTTTCTCAGGAAGTGTGCGAGTGAGGAAAAAGCACACTGAAAAATGTCGTGTTAGTATGTGGGGATAATCATTGATTCTTGATGCGGTCGGACGTTACAAGTGGTATCAGAGCAGTTTCGTAGGGAATAACTGTTAGCTATTGTTGAGTATGCTTAGTGTTTGATGCTTTATAGTTGTTTTAGTACTCTCTTTATGATTATTGCATTTGTGATCACTAAGTGTGGGCCTGATCAACTCACTTCTTTGTGTAACATGTGTAGTGACATGACGAGGCACCAAAACAACCCCGGACCATCAAACACCGAGGCTCAGCCAGAACTTGTTTTGGCTGCTCTTGTTAGGACCATAAGTGGTCGTAGGGCAACAGGTGGTCAACCTGAACCTGTGACGGCTACTATGGTCGATATGCAAAGGGAATTGGCGGCTAGTCGGCATGCCAACGAAATTTTGATGAAAACTAATGAGGATGCGCGGACTGCTATGGCCGCAATGATGACTGAGTTGAGGACGTTGAGGGGTCCTAGGCCCGTGAACCGGCAACCCACTCCTCCTCCTCACACTGCTACGCCTTCTCCACCTCCTTCACAAGAAGAGGGTGTAACGGGTAACAATGAAGGTGAGGGTAGTCACCATTCTGGAAGTCGTAGTCATCACACCGAGGTTCGTCTACCTCGAGTTGAGAATGTCGGTGACCATAAAGTGGAGGAAAGAAGATTGATGGCTTTCCGAAAACACAAACCTCATTCTTTTAAGAGAGGTTATGAGCCAATGGCTGCAGCAAAGTGGCTCCAGGCGATGGAGAAAATCTTCAGGTGATGAGATTCCCTGATGCAATGAAGCTAATCTACTCCGTGTACATGCTGGAATAAGAAGCAGAGGATTGGTGGACTAATACTGTACAACCCCTAGAAGTCGAAGGCCGGGAAATCACCTGGCGGTTGTTCGAGACATTGTTCTTGGATAACTATTTCCCTAGAGAGGCTAGGGAACAAAAGCAGAATGAGTACAATGACCTAAAGCAAGGGTCAATGTCAATTGACCAATACTTTGCGAAATTCAATGAGTTTGTGAAATACGCCAACTATGGGCGAGCCTTACCCACTCCGGCTGAAATGACCTCCAAGTTCCAATGGGGTCTTAATGAGAAGATGTCTGGGAAGATGTCAAATTGTGACATCCGAGAGTTCAGTCGATTTGTAAATCAGTGCGGGAAGGTAGAAGAAGTGTACAAGGTGTCCCAAACCAAGAAGTCCTCTGAGGTCCAGGCACCTAACGCCAATAAAGCAACGGGCTCAGGTTATTGGAAGAACAGAAAGATGCAAGGCAAAAAGCTGAATGCGAATAGGCCCTTTGACTTGTTCAAAAAGCCCGGGACTCAGAAGAATTTTGTTGATAGAGGACTTCCTCCCAAGTGCAAGGGATGTGGCAAGGAGCATAGAGGTCCATGTGCTACCGGTGAAGTGATCTGTTTTAAATGTGGAAGATCCGGTCACTATTCCAGGCAGTGTCCTCAGAACGAAGCAAGGACTATGACAGTACAAGCTACTGCTGTTCCTGTCTCTGTTGTTCCACCTATGCTAGAGTCTCAGACGGTTGGTAGAGTATATACCATGGACCGTCAAAAATCGGAGAAGGCTCCGAATCTAGTGAAAGGTACAATTTATATTAATAATATGGATGTTGAAGTGTTGTTTGATTCAGGAGCTACACACTCCTATATGTCTGATTTTATGGCCGTTGGGCTAAATCTGCAAATGTACGACATTCGCCCTCCAATGAAAGTGGTTACTGCTACTGGAGAGGAGTGTTATACATCCGTGTTATGTAAAGATGTTGAGTTCAAATATGAAGGCCGAGATTACGTGCTGGATTTTATTTGTTTACCTATGATCAGCCTTCAAGTTATCTTGGGTATGGACTGGTTGTCAAAGAACTGTGCTATGATAGACTGCTGTGGTAAATGAAAGAAACTGACCTTGAAGGTCGAGGCATGTGAGAGGGAAAAACAAAATTTTTCGAGCGGAATAACACATACCATATCAAGAAACATGCTTTAGGGCATGGATGTTACCTTGTTTGCTTTCCAAAACTGGAGGATGATCAAGATGAGGCTTGAAGATGCAAGCCTTCTAATGTTGATCCACACCACCCTTTGTCAAGACAGAAGAACTCTTCTTCAAGGCCACCAAAGAAAACACCAATGGAGGCAAGCTATGCGCCCAATGTGTGAAGGAGGAGGCTAGGTCAAGGTGTTTAGAAGAGTGAATATTCAGCAAGAATAGACACAAAAATGGCGCATGGTTTTCTTTGAAAAAGGCTAGGTTATTTCGAAACTCTCTTAAGAAAAACCTCAAAAGGAACCCACAAGGAGATGAGGGAATGAGTTAATTAAAAATCTAATTTTCTTCACTCAAATAAGGCCCTATATATAGCGCACACTAGGGGGATGAGTGGAGTTGTTGCAAAATTCAAATCTTGTCAACAACCTCCTCTCACATCCTCATGATATCAAGTGAATATCTCAACAAGAATCTGACTCAACAACCATCATATGGCCAGCCATATGGTGCGCCCCACTTGGCCTCATAATAGTCTAGATACGTTGAGCAGTTGCATTCAAACTTGAACCAACTGTCTCACTTATTCTCTCAACAAACCAAATCTGACTGGAGCTCATTTGGTTGATCCTATGACCATCATCAGATACCTAAATCAGCGCCCCATATCCTCACTAGAAGATTCTCAAAGATCTCCTCTTGATATTTGGGATTTGTTCCAGCAAGATCTTATCTTATCCTTTTGTTATGAAACAACTTTTCATAGCCAATTCAAATTCGAATTCAAACATTTGAATTCAAACGTTCAAATATTCAAATTTTAAATTCAAATTCAAATTCCAAATTCAAATTCAAATTTCAGATTCAAAATTCAAATTCAAAATTCAAAATTCAAAATTTCAAATTTCAAATTTCAAATTTCAAAATTCAAAATTCAAAATTCAAAATTCAAAATTCAAATTTCAAATTCAAAATTTAAACATTTGATAATTAATTTAACTAATTAAATTAATTAGTAATGTCTTTGACCATCCAAGCCCATTAACTAACCATGCGCCCTTTTTTCCTTTTGGTGGGCTTCCAAACTTCTTCTTGGGCTAACAATCATTATTAGGCCCAATACCTTTAATGCTATATTGTCATGACAATAAGGTGTTAGTGTGTGACCCATTAGGCCCAACATAGCCACTGACATAAATGGGCTTGGGCCCAATAAGCCCACAACCCATCTAATGACAACACAGAGCACTAGCAATGCTTTGTTGCCCCAGAGCTAGTTAGGTTAATAACATAATCATCCTATTACACATATTTGGTTGCCGTATGTATTTCCTTTCGTCTCAGTTACCTTCCCATAAAACCTAGGGTAAGGAAACGTATCAACCCTTGCGGTTTAGGGTAAGCTTTATTCGAAATAGGGAATCTTCAATTTACTAACTCTAAAGGCAGATCAACTCATGATCTCTTTTACTATGCATAGATTCCTGAGTCCCTGTAAATGTCATCCCGATTTCTCCGGTTTACAGATAACCTAATCTCTCACAGAGATCTGACGAATTCCTTCAGCTTATCATCCTAGCCCTGTGCTCTTTCAGGACAAGCCAACAGTATACCTATGAGTCTCCATGTTTCAGGAAGACAAGGTATACAGTCAAAGCATGCCTTCTAGAACACAGTCTAGGTAATAACTTCTGGTATAAGGAAAGACATACCCAAATATAAAGATACTACTCTAATGATACTCTCTGTGAGATTTCCTCATAGAGTCTCTTTTGTGGGTCTGTTCAGTGCGAGCTATACCGTTATAGATCCACCCACGACTTTAGCTAAGACATCTCCATATCTGTAGCTCATGAGGTCTTTACCTTGCATCCGAATACAAGTAGATAAGTCGTGCTAGTCTTACCCGAGATCACTGATCCCCATTCTCAGTGTCTCTAGACTAGGAACATAAAATTAGGAATAAACATCCAATATCCTTGAATCCTCATGATCGTGATCTCATCACAGATACTCAAGAGATACCTATTTTATTCCAAGGGGTTTATCCAGTTAACAGTAATATCGAGACAAAATATGAAACAAGATAAAGAATGCTTTTATTTATTTGCGACAATACAAAGGTCTACATCTATGTCCTTATTTAATCATAAGATTGTCTCTAGGACACCCAAATACTAACAAGCTCCCACTTGGCCTAGAGCCAATCAGACGTAAGTCGTATACCCAAATCCTCATAATGACTATCATGTTTTCTCTGAGAAACAGCCTTTGTCAGAGAATCGGCCAGGTTATCATCTGTGGGAACATAATCCATCTTTACATCCATTCTATCAATGATTTCTCTAATCAGGTGATATCTGCGGAGCACGTGCTTAGATCTTTGATGAGACCTAGGTTCCTTTGACTGCGCAATGGCTCCAGTGTTGTCGCACAGCAACTGTATGGGCTCATCCACGCTTGGAACCACCCTAAGTTCAGATATGAACTTCTTGATCCACAAGGCCTCCTTAGCCGCTTCTGAAGCAGCTATATATTCAGCTTCTGTCGTTGAATCTGCTGTTTTCTCCTGCTTGGAACTCTTCCAAGATACTGCCCCACCATTTAAGGTGAATACGAACCCTGACTGTGACTTGCAGTCATCTTTGTCACTCTGAAAGCTGGCATCAGTGAACCCTTTCACTGTTAGCTCATCAACCCCACCATAGACCAGAAACACATCCTTAGTTCTTCTTAAGTACTTAAGGATGGTCTTGACTGCCGTCCAGTGACCCTCTCCAGGGTCCGACTGGTATCTGCTCGTAATGCTTAAAGCATATGAGACATCTGGTCTCGTACATATCATGGCATACATGATGGATCCAATAGCCGAAGCGTATGGAATTCCACTCATGCGATCCTTCTCAGCCTATGACTTAGGACACATAGCCTTTGAAAGATGTACCCCATGACTGACGGGAAGAAAACCCCTTTTCGACCCTTCTATGCTAAACCTCTTTAGCATCTTGTCAATATACGTGGATTGAGATAAACCCAGCAGCCTGTTTGATCTATCTCTATAGATTTTTATACCAAGTATAAAGGCCGCCTCTCCCAAATCCTTCATGGTGAAGCTTTTTGAAAGCCACTCTTTCGTCGTTTGTAATGTGGGGATGTCATTTCCTATTAACAATATGTCATCTACATAAAGTACTAGGAAGACGACATTACTCCCACTAACCTTCTTGTAAACACAAGGTTCATCCTTGTTCTTGATAAAACCGTTACTCTTAACGACTTCATCAAAACGAATATTCCAACTCCTTGATGCTTGCTTTAGCCCATATATCGACCTTTGAAGTTTGCATACCATATGCTCCTGATCTTTGATTTCAAAGCCTTCAGGTTGTGTCATGTACACATCCTCCTTCAAGAACCCATTCAAGAAGGCGGTCTTGACATCCATTTGCCAAATTTCATAGTCGTGATATGCCGCTATTGCAAGCATGATCCTAATAGATTTGATCATGGCAACAGGTGAGAAAGTCTCATCATAGTCAACTCCTTGTCTTTGACGATACCCTTTCGCAACCAACCTAGCTTTGTAGGTCTGAACGTTGCCATCTGCATCAGTATTTCTTTTAAAGACCCATTTGTTACCAATAGGAACTATTCCTTGCTGTTTAGGAACCAAGGTCCATACCTTGTTTTGATACATCGAATCCATTTCAGATTCCATGGCTTCAGGCCATCTAGAAGAATCAACATCCTTGACTGCCTCTTCGTAGTTACTTGGTTCATCATCCTCGACGGTTTGCTGATTCTCAATCACAAACCCATACCTCTTAGGTGGATGGATGCCCCTCGTTGACCTACGGAGTTGTGTGTTTACTTCTCCATTGGAGAACGTCGCCTGTGGAGCAGACTTGGGTTCCTCAATCTGTTCATGTGGTTCTTGAACTTCTTCAAGATCAATTTACTCCTACTAGCTCCTTGAGAGATCAAATCCTTCTCAAGGAACTCAGCATTCTTTGACACAAACACTTTGTGTTCATCCATGGAGTAAAAGTAGTATCCCTTAGTACCTTTGAGATACCCCACAAATAGACATTTAGTACTCTTAGCACAAAGCTTGTCTGATGCCAACTCTTTGACGTAAGCCGACGATCCCCATATCCTGAGGTAACTCAGGTTGGGTCTCTTACCATTCCATATCTCATATGGTGTGGTCTGAACAGATTTAGACGGTACCCTATTTAGAAGGTATGCCGCTGTGTCTAGGGCATATCCCCAAAACGATTTTGGAAGTTGAGTCTCATTCATCATAGACCTGACCATGTCTAACAAGGTCCTGTTTCTCCTTTCGGAGACACCATTTTGGTGTGGTGTGTAAGGTGCAGTAAACTGCGAGAGAATTCCATTTTCTCTCAGATAATCCTGAAACTCATGGCTCAGATATTCACCACCACGATCTGATCGTAATGTCTTAATCATCTTGCCACGCTGTTTCTCTACTTCATTCCTAAACTCCTTGAACTTTTCAAAGGCTTCAGATTTATATCTCATTAGGTACATGTACCCAAATCTTGATTTGTCATCTGTAAAGGTAATGAAATAAGAGTATCCTCCTCTAGCCTCTATAGACATTGGCCCACAAACATCAGTGTGAATGAGTTCTAATAACTCACTAGCCCTATGACTCTCAAGCCCCTTGGGCTTGTGACAAGTCATTTTCCCAGCTAGACAAGATTCATATTGTCCATAGGATTCCAAATCCATGGAATCTAGGTATCCATCTGCATGCATCCTAGACAATCTTGTTTCGTTTATGTGCCCTAGTCTACAATGCCAAAGATAAGATTGATTATCTATCCTAGGTCGTTTCACATCTACATTGAGCACTTCAGTTCCCATTTCCAGAACATACAATCCATTTATTAATGAAGCAGTACCATAAACAATATCATTCAAAATGATAGAAAATGTACCATTCTTAATACTAAAAGTAAAACCATCTTGTTCTAAACAAGAAATAGAAATAATTTTCTAGAAATGTTCGGAACATAAAGACAATTATTCAAATGCAGTAAAAGGCCCGTAGGCAAAATAAGGTCGGCATCTCCAACAGAATGAGCAGCAACCCTTGCTCCATTGCCAACGCGAAGATCCACCTCGTTTCTCTCCAATCTCCTTGGGCTCCTAAGCACCTGCAACATATTGCAGATATGAGAACCACAACCGGTATCCAATACCCATGAAGTCGGATTAGCACAAGAATAATTTATCTCAATCATGAAAGTACCTGAGGCAGAAGCATCACCATGCTTCTTGTCCTTCACACTCTTCAGGTAGTCTGGACAATTCCTCTTCCAATGGCCTTTCTTGCCACAATGGAAGCACTCAGCATCGCCTTTGTCTTTGGATGCTTTCTTACCCTTCTTGTTGCCCTTCTTCTTCTTGGATTTTCCTTTGGGCTTAAGGGAGTCACCTTTAGCAGGCTCCTTACCCTTACCCTTACCCTTGGCCTTGTTAGGCCCACCAATCAGAAGAGCTTGTGTCATATCCTTCTTGATAGACACTTCAGCAGTTGGTAACATGCTTAACAATTCAGGCAAGCTCACAAGCATCCCATGCATGTTATAATTCATTATGAATTGACTGAAGGAAGGTGGAAGTGAGGCCAGGACTAAGTCATTACTCAGTTCGGCATCCATCAAGAAGCCTAGATTTCCTAGCTTCTCAATCAGCCCGATTATCTTAAGAACATGACTGCTAACAGACATGTTCTAGACATCCTGCAAGAGAACAGTTCTCTAGAGGCCTCATACCTCTCATGCCTGCCTTTAACGTCATACAACTCCTTGAGATGTAAGACAATAGAGGGAGCATCCATATGCTCATGCTGCTTTTGCAGTTCAGGTGACATGGATGCCAACATGATGCATACTGCCATCGTATCGTCATCCATGTGTTGTTTGTGGGCCTCGAAATCATATTCCGCGAACCCATCTTCCCCTTCCCTAGGAGCTACGGGTAATGGACCATCAAGGACGTAGGCATTCTTTTCGGCCCTAAGAACAATTCTCAGGTTCCGATACCAGTCCATAAAGTTTGAACCGGTCAGTTTATTCGTATCAAGTATTATGCGCAGTGACAGTGGATTAGTCATACTAAAAACTGAAAAATGTAAAGAAAGATTAATTAATATATTGTCATGTTACAATTTATTAAAGACTTTAAATAAATTGCCCCTCCCACTATTTTATCTAAGTCAATGACCCTTACCATTTGACTTTGGGTTAATCTACTTTTAGATTTTACCTTAGTGAGATTAAGAGAGCGATTATTTATTTTAACCCTCGTCTGAGACCGCAAGATTAATTTAAATAATGGGTTGATCAACAGTATCTCATACCCTCTCTTAACATTAGGTTGACAACTCCTTGTCACTTAGTGGTGCATCTCATGCAACCAACCTAGCATTATTACCCTAAGCCCATAAGCTCGGCTGAGCCTGCAATTTATGCCTTAGTTAAGCATCAACTAGCACCCTAAGTGTCTAACACTTCTAATACTACTCTTACTCAACGAAACAGTGGGTCCCAACTGAGTTGTGGAGCACCACTATGTAGAGGAGGTTCGAGTAATATTGGTGGTGGGAGGTAATCATATGCTTAATAATTTATTCCTTTTAAGGGTTCCTTTTATTTAGGGATTTTATTAGGTCTCATCAAGCGTATTAGTATATTATCATGCTAGTCGTAACCTATGTCATACATCTATCGGTTTAGACTAGTCGAAATTGGACGTGCATAATAATACATACAAGCGTGCTTTGTCCAATTCATGCATACTAGTCGTTTAAAACATAAAAGCATACATGCTAATAAAACAGTTTTATTTGAGACGGTCATGGTGCTCGTGCATTCGTCCTTCCGCTTCTCAAGCCATGGCTCATTGTCGTCTAAACGCCATTAGCTTATTTCTCTAATTACATATAATTGAAGAAACTCCAAAACATCTTTGGAGGGACAAATACAAAATTTAAAATTCAAAATTACATTTTAATTCAAATCGAACAAAATTACACCTTTAATTTAAAATATAAAATTTGAA